>NC_064626.1:411132434-411435465 GCF_023864275.1 Schistocerca cancellata | reverse complement strand
CTCATCATGATATTCTTCCTTTCGAACACAACTGCCACGCGTTTTGAATGAACGCTACTACCTGTTGGCAGTGTCACTGTAGTGTTCGAGTCTGCCTATCGAATAGCTTCTTGATGTTTTTTTTTTTTTCATTTTACTCATGTTCTCTAAATTTTCGGTAAATTTCCTTGATTCCCCAATTCATTTCTTAGGGTTCCGTGCCACAGTCGGTAACAACGGAATCCTTATAGGATCGCTTTGCTGTCCGTCTGTTAAAAACCCTTCTTCTCAGGGACGGTAGACAAATCAATTTGAAATTTATGTCACACGCTGAGGTCTGTCGTCCCTTGGCGTTGTAGAAAATTGAAGTCTTTAAGTCAGTGCAACCAAAAGATACCTCAATTTATCTAACATATTTTAATACTCACATACTCAGTCATCAATACCTATAGGGTACTTCTAGTTGTCAGAGAATCATGAAATTTGGCTGGAAGAAAGGTTTCACAGTAAAAGGAAAGGAAAAAACCCGAAAACTGTTAATTTGTAATTATAGCACGCAATAAAATATTCCTTTGTCATTTTTTATTTAACGTCAAACTTGTAAGTAAAACAATCAGTAATTATGCATTCGGGCCCACTGGACCGCAACAGTAAAAGTCAAACATCAGGAATGAAATCACTTTACTGCTCATACGACGCGCTTTGGAGTTTATCCATGATTGGATATCCAGGAGAGATCACTGCTCGTAGATATGTCATTTCAAGATGTATGTGAAACAAATATTCGAAAACTATTCTGTTTGTTTCACATACAACTTGAAACGCGATGTCTACGTGCAGTAATCGCTCCTGGATAACTGATGATGGATCAATTCTGAAACACGTCATATGAGCAATAAAGTAACTCCTTACTTGATGTTTCATTTCTACGAGGCAGTCCGCTTGAATGCAGAACTTCTGATTATTGTACTAATGGCCGCCTACCTGCTGAATTTTTTTATGTCACATTTATATTGCTGACTGATATCTTGTCAGTATCAATGTAGATAACAGGCAAAAATGGTCAATATTCTCGATTCGCAGAATAGATGAACTGCCTGCATACATAGTTTGTACGGAACCCTCAGTGCAGGAGTCCTACTCGCACCTGGCCGGGGTAAACGATAAACGAGACTACACGCAACGATATTCGCGAAAATGCAGGACCAAGAACTAATGGATCGAATAAATCCAAGTCAGTGTTACGCAAGCTCAGTCGCTGAAGAAGTGGAAACTGTGTATGTATGTGTGTGTGTGTGTGTGTGTGTGTGTGTGTGTGTGTCAGTGAGAGAGAGAGAGAGAGAGAGAGAGAGAGTACGACTTGTCGACACTCAGGGGTACAATGACAGCATTCTAAGTGAATTCCATCCAGAATTATCGCTCTCCGGGAAAGCAGGATGGCCTATGGCGCTATTCGTTTCGTACACTGCATGCTGCCATGATAGTCTCGCGTACGTATAGTCAGTAAATAGAAAAATGTTGCATGCAGCGACCGGCGCAAGCTCCCCCATGCAACTTGGCCACTGCTAGGGATGAACGCCATTTTGTCACATGGCTAGAATGGACCGTTCAGCTTCGTCGATAGCGTTAGTCGACTACAAACGTATAGACCTGTCTGTGTTCGATGCCGTCAGCTGCAGATTTGACAGTAATTAAAAAGCAATTGCGTCGCCTTCTTTACAAGTAACAACAAACGCCTCAGCTGTATAATGTGGGCCCCTGCAACCCTGGTAAATACAATTTAGCAGGCTCCACACCTCAGCATCTGGCATAAAAACGCCAAATCCGATGTTTGAACAGTCCGTATAAGTATTCCATACGATCTATCACTGTCCTACGTATTGAAGACAATCAGAACCGCAATAGCAGTACCAGGAAGACTTTGGAGCCTCAAGTAATTCGCCTCATATCGAATTTCAACAGGACAATGTCCAGCTGCATATGGGCAAGAAAGTGCTTGTGTTCTTCAGAGAACGACCGGTGCCACCGCTTCTCTAAGCTTTACTATATGTGCACTCCAGAAAGACACACGGCGCAGTGACGGATGACAGTAGCTAAATCTAGACAAATCGAATGACCACGAACGATACCGGCAGCTTTCCGGTCACAGCCCAACTGGTCTACCTCTGTTAGCTGACAGCATTCCGTTTATATTGTCGTCTGCTTTTGTACACGAAAGTAGACGTTATGTGCGTAAACAACTATCTTCTGCCTCAACATACATGAAAAATAACTCCAAAAGCAGTAATCGGTCACAGACTACACGCATCAAGCCCAAGACAACATAGAATAGCGACATGTCTAAGTTTGGCAGGACACGAAACAAATGAACAAGTCTGAAGTCATCTACAATTTTGCGAGTTTCCTTGCTTCTGCTATTTACATTACCCACCGCGCCCAGTATCTTCTTGGAGTGGACGTAGAGCGCGTTCTGTAGACAAGCTCCTCTTCTTCCTATCCAGCTATCAATGCTGATACTTGGTGAACTCGCCTACAAACCATGTGAAGGAAAGTTTTCCAAAAACGTTGCAAGACCTTCTTTGTTTCTATGGTACTTCTCCGAGAGGCTCTGGTTCCAGCAGATGTTGACATCTACATTTACATTCGTACTCCGCAAATCACTGTGAAGAGCATGGCAGAGGGTACTTCCCACTGTACCGGACATTAGGGTTTCTCCCGTTTTATTCACATATGGATCGCGAGAAGAATGTTTAAATGCCTCTGTGGGCGGTGCAATCAATACAATACTGTCCTCACGATTCCTACTGGAGCGGTATGTGGTAGTCCGTAGTCTATTCTTATATTCATTATGGAATGCTGGTTCTTGAAACTTTTTAAGTAGGTTTTCTCGGGATAGTTTACGTCTGCCTTGAAGTATCTGCCAGTTCAGTTTATACTACTCTCTATAATTAAATGAACGTAGTCGTTTGTCTAAGGGATTAAAAGTTCGTCTCCGAACATAGCACTATATTAAAAAGAGAGAATGAAGCTGTAAACTGGATTCGAACCAAAGTTGATTAAGCAATAGTAGTAGTACGTAACAGAATAAAAAACGATCACCAGTCCAAATCGGACAAATAATTTCAGTGAAGTTGTCAATAACTCTTTTTTTTTACATTCAGAATTGAAAAATAAAATGTAAACTCTAAATTTTTGAATTAAAAATCAAATTGGTTCAAATGGCTCTGAGCACTATGGGACTTAACATCTGAGGTCATCAGTCCCCTAGAACTTAGAACTACTTAAACCTAACTAACCTAAGGACATCACACACATCCATGCCCGAGGCAGGATTCGAACCTGCGACAGTAGCAGTCACGCAGTTCCGGACTGAAGCGCCTAGAACCCCTCGGCCAACGCAGCCGGCTTTTGGAATTAGGTGGGAACATGTTAGTAATGTCATTCAATCACGACTTTTATAATATTCCCTACTGTTAAGGAAGAACAAAGCAATAAAATTTCCGACACTATAACGTTTACTAACTGATCAGCTTAATAAACAAAATACTTCTTTAATGGAAATTAATCAATCACTAATCAAACCAATTTCGAGAATAAGGGTACCCTAGGACTGTAGTAGTCTTCAAAAACACTTTTAATAGTATTTTACATACACGTAAACTCAAACTACATGTGGCAAATTGCACTGACTTAAAGTTATTTCTGAGCTGTTGAAAAATTTAAACCGACTGTTTTTTGCATCCGGTTCACCGTCCAGGTTCCCGAGCGCTGTTGGCAAGCGGGGTGCAGTCAACACTCGTGATGCCACTTGAGGAGCTACTTGATTGGAAAGTAGCGGCTCCGGCCACGAAAAAGTACTACGGCCGAGAGAGCGGTGTGCTGACCACGACTTCCTCTACAGCCGCATCCAGCCTGTGGTCTGAGGATGACATGACGGTCGGTCGGTACCGTTAGGCCTTCTGAAGTCTGTTCGGGTGCAGTTTAGAGATGATTTTGATTTATGAGCTGAGTTTTAAACTAACATTTTGACTCAAATCTTCGAACATTTTAATTAATAATGCTAGCAGAAACAGAAATAATTACCTTCACAATTATGGGTACTCAGAAACTTTCATGAACAGGAACAGGACCCTAACACGGAGTCAAATGTTCAAATGTTTGTGAATTCCTAAGGGACCAAACTGCTTAGGTCATCGATCCCTAGACTTACACACTACTTACAGTAACTTTAACTTTGCTAAGAACAACACACATACAACCATGCCCGAGGGAGGACTCGAATCTCCGACGGGAGGGGCCGAACACGGAGTCCGTGACTTAGATAAGCGCTATACTTGTTACAAACGAAAATCAGGTTTTTGCAAATATGTTGACACACCACAATGGAATGGCTGCTTCATCCACTGTTATAATTCTAAAGAATCTGTACATGCCTGGAAGTGTTCAAGTGATGATTTGCTACGGCGATGGTGCTCGAAGGTATTTCGCTATCGTGGCTCTTCATACGAATCAATCTATCAAATTTCTTGTTGTTACTGTCCGATATCTTACAACATTTCCAATTATGCTACGTTGCAATATGCTGATAGTTCTTCCATCAGAGACTCTTTTATATCAAGTTGGAAGTGACTGTTGAATCACTCTCCACTCCAGTATGCTCAGTACGCTCACGCTTCGGCTGTCAGATACTGTCTCGCTGAAGTCCTCTTTTCACTCTAACCTCGCGCCCTCAAGCCTTTTCCTTTTGTTTCCGGTCCTAACCATTACAATTCTAACCATCCATTTTCTATGCACGAATCAGCGAAATAACAAACTATTTTTCTGATGTCTGAATTACAAAAAGTATACCTTCTATTCACATTCAATGAAAGAAACACACACAAACAACAACAATAATAATAATATATTAATATTTATTTAGATGGCACAAAAGTGTTATTGTTACATCAACGACATATGGTATAGGTGCCACAAGTTTCTTCAGTGTGTCTGTTACATTCCATACCATGGGTCGAACAAATCTGTAACCATTCGGGTTGCTCTTCTCTGAACATATTCAGTTCCCATGTTGGTTCTATTTGGTATGGGTTCCATATACTTCAGCGATATTCTAGGATGTAGCACTGGTGTTTTGTAATTAATCTTCTTTATATACTAATTGCATTTCCCTTGTATTGTACCAGTGAACCGAAGTCTGCCATCTGTTTCACCTACGACTGTGTCTATGTGATAGATCCATTTCATGGCCTTACTAGTGGTAACTGTATGAGTTGGACGATTCCAGTCCTGATGCGTTGATGCTGTAGTGTCATAGTACATTACGGTTTTTTTTCTTTTTGTGAACCGCATAATTTTCCATATCTAAACATGTAAAGCAGGTTGCAAATCTTTTTGCACCACTCTAAAATCTTATCAAGATCAGACTGAATACCTGTGACGGGTTTTTCTGGCAGTATTTCAATGCAGATAACCGCAACATCTGCGAAAAAGAGTTTACCACCCACTAATTTCCCAGTCAGACATAATGTACCTCTTAGCAATACTGATCATTTGTGAACTATCATGCACCCAATCCAGGGTATAAAGTTCATTTCAGTCAAATGTATCGTTCCTGGTATGGCAATACATGACAAAACTTAGTGTATTAATCTTTAACAATGTGGTTCGTGCTCCCCAAATGTTCTGAAAGCGTCAGTGTCGTTTCAGTACGGATATGTTTCAATGTTGCCCCCGAATAACATTGGTTCTGGATTACAAAATCATAACAATGCTGCGTTAAAAAGTGAGGCAACGTGGCATATTCAGACCCTCAGTAAGACCGGCAAAAGTTGTGCTACTGTGAACTCAAGCACATTCAGAAGCCATACAAACATGGAACGCAACTATTTTTCATTTATAAAAACAACATATATTTCAGATTATTTCAGTAATTATTAAAAACAGACTGGAACCTTTCCGACAGTTAAAATTTGACAGTTACTCTCATCTCGTATCAATCAATAAAGCGACATGCCACAGAATTTTGTGCAAACTAAATTTTAAGAACAAAAATAATACAACCGAGAGATTTTAAGAGAAATGTTCTCGATAGTCTCCTTGTGTAGCTACAGGCCTGATATCGATTGCACAACGCCTCTCGTCACCCCAAAAGCGACAGGCTTCTTCTTGAGTTGAACTGAGAACTTTGCAATGGATGATAGAAGGATGATGGCTCACACTTGTGTTGAGATCACAGCTTATTGGGATCTATTGCTGACGGCCTCCACTTGACGACCTAGAGCAGTGGCGTTTGCGTAGAGTTGTCAATGCTAACAGAAGAGCAACACTACGTGAAATAATCGCAGAAATCAATGTGGGACGTGCTACGAACGTATTCATTACACAGCGCTTTAATTGACAAGGGCAACAGACGGTCAGCGCGATTGCCTTTGATGACAGCACGACATCGCCTTCGGCGCCTCTCCGGGGTCGTGACCATATCAACTGGACTCCAGATAACTGAGAAAAGTGAGTTCCGATTTCAGTTGGTAAGATCAGATGGCAGAGGTCCAGTTTGGCGCAGATCCCACGACGCCATTGACCCAAGCTGTCAACAAGCACTATGCAAGTTACTTGTGGCTCCATAATAGGTGGACTGTGTTTACTTGGAATGTACTCGTCCTCTAGTCCAACTGAACCGACCACTGACTGGAAATGGTTATGTTCGGCTATTTGGAGACCATCTGTAGCCACTCATGTACTTAATGTTCCCAAATTTTTATGGATGACAATGTGTCCTGTCACCGGGCCACAACTGTTTGCGATTGGTTTGAAGAACATACTGGACAGTTCGAGTGAAAGATTTTGCCACCCATATCGCCAGACATGAATCCCATCGAACATTTATGGGATATAATCGAGAGGTCAGTTAGTGCACAAAATCTTCCACTGGCAACACTTTCGAAATTATGAATGGCTATAGAGGCAATACGGCTCATTATTTGTGCATGGACTCCTAACGACTTCTTGAGTCCATGCCGCGTCGAGCCGCTGCCCTACGTCGGGCAAAAGAAGATCCGGAACGATATTAGGAGGTATCCCATGACTCTCGTCACGTCTGTGTACAGTACACCAAGTAGGCCCATGTTACGAAAGCGAGTAAAAGATTTTTTAAATGTGAAAAATAATAAATATATGAATAAATCACGAGAAACATTCAAATAAAAACATTACGTACAATTGACAGAAAAAAATGAAGAAAGGAAATAAGCAAGAATCAGTATGCGAATGACAACTCTGGGAAGAGGGAGAACTAGTTAGTCTGGATTCCGACTCAGACACCATCTCAGCGGACATCTGACAGTGTAACGATCGTAATGGATACGTCAGACTAGCGACGTTACATATCTTCGATGTGGACAGTACATGAGATTTTTTTTTTTTTTTTACTTGAGAATTGATATGTAATCAGACGAAAACAGGATGGGCGTTTCCAGATTCTTACTGACAGTCGGTATTCAGTGCTGCAAATGATATTAATCATTTACAACTATCGCGTGAAAGAACTTGTCTGAGGGAAGCGGAATGCATATTAAATACAAGTTCCGAACGAGATGACACGGTATTTGCTCTTGCCACTAGCACTAAAGGCAGTAAACGGATTTGGGTATGAGTTCTTTTGCGTTGATGCTGTTCTTTTCTGCCCGATCTGTGGTGAAAAAGCCAGAGCAACAGTAACAAAAACAAAGAGAAAACACTACCACTTGTCGCGTGACAACAACACATCAGAGTTAATGTTGGCACTTGCTTAGGATTACGTCCATACAGATTAAAACGCAGTGGGATTACGATGGTCAGCGAACAAACGGCTTGGTCAATTACGTTAATATGCAGTTGGGCATTCTGGCAAGGGAAACGAGAGCCTTCATATTTGCCTTTTTGCTCCTAAGATCACACATAACCTTGAGGTAAGCTGGCAGTTGCAATGCTGTTCCTGCAACCAGGTGCCACTACAGAGCTAACTATTCCAAAGTGGTAAGTCCACGCTCCTATCACTTACTTATGTAACAAAGCGTAAGTTGAAATAAAATATTAAGCACACACAAAATGATGGATTAGCTTCAATTGTATTGCGTGAAGGTGACAATGTTCGGGCTTTTTTGTCATAACTTTTTTTTGTCCGAAAATACACTGATTCGCCGGCACTGAGGTTCGACAAACAAGATATACGAAATGGTACTATCTGCACAATCCATATTTCACTAGATTCTATATTTGTATCTGTGATTGTAGTCTCTATCTCAAAAAGAGGACCGAGCGAGCTGGCGCAGAGGTTAGCACACTGGACTCGCATTCGGGAGAACTATAGTTCAAACGCGCGTCCGACCATCCTGATTTAGTTTTCCATAATTTCCCTAAATCGCTTCAGCCAAATACCGAGATGATTCTTTTGAAAGGTCACGGCCGACTTCCTTCCCCATCCTTCCCTAATCCGTTGGAACCGATGACTTCGCTGTTTGGTCCCCTCCCCCAAATCAGTCAACCAACCAATAAGAGATAAGTACGTAGTGTACGCGTCTTGCCGGCCGCGGTGGCCGTGCGGTTCTGGCGCTGCAGTCAGGAACCGCGGGACTGCTACGGTCGCAGGTTCGAGTCCTGCCTCGGGCATGGGTGTGTGTGATGTCCTTAGGTTAGTTAGGTTTAAGTAGTTCTAAGTTCTAGGGGACTTATGACCTAAGATGTTGAGTCCCATAGTGCTCAGAGCCATTTGAACCATTTTGTACGCGTCTTACTTAGACCCAAACCACCAGCATTTATATGTAGTACACACACATAGAAAAAATGACTGTGTTCACATTTTACTATTGCGGTTTCTTGGTGATGTTTGACTCACCTCTCTGCAAGGAGACAGCCTCCTCAAAACTTTTTAAAATAAGCCTTTCGTGATTCATCATGCTCACCTGCGTAATTCCAAAACTTCCTTTAGATTGTTAAAAATCAGTTTATATTTCTACTCATTTTCGCATTTCTGCTACTTTTCTAGAATGACTAACAGTCTCTGTACTTGGGGTAAACCAACTAAAAATTTTACAAAAAATTAAAACACAATTACACCGTGTTCGGGTGTCCGTCAAATTGTAAGCTCTCCGCGCCACTGGTTGGACGAATAAGTTCGTCTGTTGGGGCAGATGAGCTCACCACCGGAAGTAGAATTAACTCTGTCACAGATTGACGCCAGAAAAACGATGAAATATTCTAGCCGACGGGAAAAATTGGAGAAACACTTATCACTTATTTCCACAGCTCACCACGTTCTCAAGACTGTGTAGGTTCTACTTCCGTTTCACTGGTCCTTTTAAGAAATCAGTCCGGTTACAATATTAGTCACTCCTGATAAAAAAAATAAGCTTCCGGCACATACGATAAGTATCCAGTAACAACACGCGACAAGATCGCATGTCATTATCAGATGGGAACTGTAAATCGACACGGTCACAGTAGTGGTAGGCTTTAATTAAAAAAAAAAAAAAAGACTCATATCCTCGACCATTGCTCATTGATGTTTAGTGAAAAGAACGAAAGATTATACAATGGCCATCCCTGCCCATATGGATAGGAATGGGATAAAAATTTAAAAAGAAATCCAGTTAGAAAGTTGAGTTCTAAAACAAGCTCCATGGGTACGAAAAGTACACAAAAAAGCACAATGAGTAGAATATTATGGAACATAACTCAATTAACATCCTTTCGTGAAGTAATAGGTTCCTATGAGTTTGATGAAGGTAAAAGGTCTCACTTGAAGACTTGTATTAGTTTGCTTCGCTCACTGATTCGAACGCTTGAGTTTTGAGTGAGACGATCGATTTTTTTCGTTTGGACTTTAACACAGATTTTCTTCCGTTTTGAAAGATTTATACCTAAGTAAGAGTAATTGCTCCTGACGTACATTTGACTAAGACTGTACGCTGGTATGATTTCCCTCAAACTCTGATTGTACTACGGCGTTACTGAAATAAACACAAAATGACTGTCTTAACTTATTTACTAAATGATTTAGATCGTTCAGTTTCTCACCTGTAATGCGAGTGAATATTCCTCTTTGCATAGTTTCTAATCGTCACAGTCTTGATTAAAAGCAATATCTTTGCGCCATATTTGACAAGAACACTAAAATAATGCCTGAAAAAGTGAGATATACCCTTCCTATCTCACTTGTTCACATTTATTTACTTATACTATCATAATTACAAAATACAACCAATTATCTTGAAAGCTGAAATAAGCCATAAAGACACATTTCTCATAGCTATTTTCACCTTGTGTCTGTCATCACACTGATGTCGAAAACTGCGTTGTACTGGAAAAACAAGTAGACTTAGGGGGCACTAAATCCGCGTTGGTCGGTGGTTGGCGGAACAGAGACCAGTCCATTTTCTTAAATCAATAAAGTGGTGAGTTGTCGTGTATGCTGAATTTAGGTCATTTTCAGATTCTTTGGCGCTCTCTTCCTCCTGATGTATTATCTAAACAAACAAATATACTCTTACTACATGTGGAGCTGGCCGACGTTAAATCTAATGTTCTAATGGATCGACTGCCTGGACTATTTCAACAGCTTCACGTGGACGACTATCACCTTGTATCGCATAAGTGTTATACATACGTGCCATATCATTAAAGCTGGAGAACCTTATCTTTTTCTCAATCCAGGACCTTGTTCTAAACAACACCGGCAAAAATTTGGATATTACCGAATTAAGATTAGCTACTTTGGAGTATAAAACATATACGTAGCACCACTGTCATTCTGCAGTTTGTTTTCTGGGGCAATTAGAACACACGAAGGTTGATCTGTGTAGAGGTACAACTTAGAGACAATCAGGACCTAGGAAAGGTTCTAAACTATGCTCTGTCTGCCTAGAGTTTTTAATTAATTGCTGTAAAAATGTGGAACTCTGTGTTGCACATCCGATTCCACCACTCTGCTGGAATACTGGCTATTCGTCGTAAGCAACTGCTTCTGAAAATCAGGAAGATGGAAGTTGGAAGCTTGCATGCTGTAGAAGACTGTAGTTTTAATGAAATATTCTGTTAATGGTAGTACTGTACTACAAATGGGGACTGATATGCATAGTGTAGACAATCTCTGATAATGCCTACTCCAACACAGATGACATGGATATTATCCATAAGTGCTATATTTAAGCTAGAGGAAACATGTCTTTTTCTCAATCAAGGAAATTGTTAATCTGATATACCACGCATCAAAATTCTGTATCGAGTCAGACAATATCTAAAAGAACCAATGCGTCGAGCAGACTTCAATCATTCTCTATTAAACATTTCGTTCTTCAGTTTGTATACTGGAGAGGGGAGGGGGTTAATGAGGACACAAGAAAGTTGACTGGTGTATAAGTACACCTTCCACACAATCAATATCGAGAGAAGGTTATAAACTATGTTCTGTCTGGCTGTAGTTTTAATTCTCTACCTGTAAACTACACTGAAGTTGCTAATACAGGATCCAACAAAGGCATCAATATACAAATTGTAAGTGTTATGTTAAAGCTGGAGAAAACATATTTTTCTCGATGTAGGACACTGTTTTCTGTATTACTGTGAAATATAGATATTAGCGAATTAGGGTTGCTTCCCACAAATGTTATTCCACAAGTCTTAAGAAAAGAATAAATGTATTGAACACAGTTGAACAATACACTATCAAAGATTTCGTTCTGCAGTTTGTTTGTTCTGATGGCAATAAGACACATGGGAGTTGACTGGAGTTATTGTGATGTATACTCATAAACAGCCATTCGTTTGCTACTACTACACATAAGAATATGTGGAGAAAAGTTACTGAGATCCACTTAGTCACCATCCGTCGAATTTTTTATTACTAATGTTAGATTGGTGGAGTATAATAAGTCAGGTACATATTCTTTATTCGGATTCTGAATGATGTGGTATTCTTTCACATTACGTGTGAGCTCTGAGTCATACGTATTTGGAATTGTAAAATATTTATAAGTAACAAGCTGAAGCAATCTAATGTGGGTTTTGACCATAAAGCGAATACACTTGGATCACATATGGACATCACTATTGATAAAATCACGTGAAGTCCACTGATAGAGGGCCATGGGGTATAAGAGGAGGAATGTGCTCCAAAACCCCAGCAGAAAATATATAGCGATTTATCACTATTAGTGTGATAGAACGGGTGTGGGTCTCATCATCTATTTACATTGAAGCGCCGAAGAAACTGGCATAGGCATGCGTATTCAAATACAGAGATACGTAAACATGCAGAATACAGCGCTGCGGTCAACAACGCCTACATAAGACAACAAGTGTCTGGAGCAGTTGTTAGATCGGCTACCGCTGCTACAATGGTAGGTTTTCAAGAGTTAATTGAGTCTGAACGTGGCGTTATAGTCGGCGCACCCGCGATGGGACACAGCATCTCCGAGATAACAATGAAGTCGGGATTTTCCCGTACTACCATTTCATCAGTGTACCGTGAATATCAGGAATCTGGCAAAACATCAAGTCTCCGACATCTCTGCGGCCGGAAAAAGATGCTGCAAGAACGGGACCAACGACGACTAAAGACAATCGTACAACGTGACAGAAGTGCAATCCTTCCACAAATTGGTGCAGATTTCAATGCTGAGCCATTACCAAGTGCCAGCGTGCAAACTATTCAACGAAACATCATCGATATGGGTTTTCGGTGCCGAAGGCCCACTCGTGCACACTTTATGACTGCACGACACAAAGCTTTACGCCTCGCCTGGGCCCGTCAATACCGACTTTGGACTGCTGATGACTGGAAACATGTTGTCTGTCTGGGCGGACGGAGTCTCGTTTAAAATTGTATCGAGCGGACGGACGTGTAGGGAGGCAACCTCATGAATCCATGGACTCTGCATGTCAGAAAGGGACTGTTCGAGCTTGTGGAGGCTCTGTAACGGTGTGCGGCGAGTACAGTTGGAGTGATATGGGACCCCTGATATGTCTAGATACGACTCTGACAGGTGACACATACGTAAGCATCCTGTCTGATCATCTGCATCCATTTATGTCCTGTGTGCATTTCTAAGGACTTGGGCAATTCCAGCAGAACAATGCGCCACCCCACACGTTCAGAATTGCTACAGAGTGGTTCCAGGCACACTCCTCTGCGCTTAAAGACTCCCACTAGCCACCAAACTCCCTAGACATGAACATTATTGAACATATCTGGGATGCCTTGCGACAGGCTGTTCAGAAGATCAGAAGAGATCTCCACCCCCTCGTATTGTTATAGATTTATGGACAGCCCTGCAGCATTCATGGTGTCAAGTCAATACCTTCCAGCATTACTACAGACATTAGTTGAATCCATGCCATGGTATGTCGCGACACTTCTGCGTGCTCGCGGGAGCCCTACACGATATTAGGCAGGTGTATCAGTTTCTTTGGTTC
The DNA here is from genome assembly GCF_023864275.1 of Schistocerca cancellata. Taxonomy (NCBI): domain Eukaryota; kingdom Metazoa; phylum Arthropoda; class Insecta; order Orthoptera; family Acrididae; genus Schistocerca; species Schistocerca cancellata. The sequence goes on along the minus strand of NC_064626.1, from coordinate 411,422,037 downwards.
TTCAGTTTATATACAATACGTTACACATACCTGTGTCAAGATCCATTTAGCTAATATCCATCCTCCGCAATTTGGTATTAGATACTAACTGCTGGAAAACATATTTCAGCACCCCACAGACAACCTTTACACTCCACTAAGCTATTAGTGACTATACGCTGTATCGAGGGGTATTGTACGGCAAAATATCTGATTAAAACCATCCGTAGGATATCGATTATAAGTCGTTGCCTACAGCCATATGTCATACTAGCTACATATCATATTAATTTTGTAATTTTACACCGATTTTTTTATGCAATTAGAAAAGGCATTATACAGTAGAAGAAATTGTAATTTGTGGGAGAAGCTGTGGGGTTTCAGCAAGAACAAACAATCTAGAGACAGGGTGTCATGACCGAACTACCATTTCTCATACATGGGAGCAGTACTGTAGCTTCAAGAGACTTATTGGGAAAGGTTGGAAGGAAGCACTGGAAACCATTTCGAGGAAATATAAGAAATCAACACGAAGTGCAGTTGGTCGACTTTAACAAGGACAAACTGTCTGGGCTAAACTAAACAGTTTGCTTGTGGATTTGGACTTAACACAAGATTTTGGTTGGGATTTTTAACAAAATGGGTATGTGTGGCTATTAACATTCAACCGGGACTTCTCTGTACAAGATAACAAGATTTAGCTATACCTTGTAGGAAGCAACATGGAACGCACTTTGCAAAATGACATGTGATACACAATTAATGACTTTGTCAATGGACAGCTCGTTATATACAGCGCTCATTGTTTGCCACTGTACACGTAAAGACATACACAGATTTAATGCTTCCATCATGGTTGTTGGCGGGTTTTTTCTGTCATACAGACTCCAAATGACAAGGTTCACCCAACTGTAACAGAGAAAATTCCCGCCATCTTAATTTATCTTCTTGGCCTAGATCAATGGGGTAGGGGAGGAGGAGGAGGATGACTTCCATTCTCCCGCAATTTTTATGTCACACAGCGGTCCTATTGGTGCAGGTTGCAGAAGAGGGTGAAGTGACACGTATCAGGTTATATCGTCACCTTGAATTTATCGCACAGAATTATTCGAGAGGTCTGGATGGGGCATTAAGTTATTTTATGATCTTGAGGTCATATCTTTAATTGTTTTAGAATTGGCCCTGATCCACTAGGAACACACTGTGTTCGCATCGTGTCCCGCATTCTGTAAAGTCCAGTGGATCATCAAATTCATGGTACTTCAGTGTAATTATTGGCTTTGAATAAAAGTGTCATTTCTGTTCGTCTCATTGCGTATTTCTTTCAGTTAACTTCTGCACTACACTGTAACAGCTCCTTCCATTTATTGTCCAAGTTCCATCGAGCCATATTACTGTTCTTCTAAATTCTAGTCGTGGATATGAAGGAAGAGAGTGTCTTAAAACTACAACGACACAAGTATGTCATTTAGGGTCATTGTTTCTAAAGAATTCCAGAATGTAGTACAAAACTTTTAAACTGAAACAAGTCATGAAATGTGAAAGAAAGTTCCTTTTCAACCACGCAATTAAATAGACCATGTAGCACTCGCGTATGTATCAGTTATAATACTGGATGAGGATAGACTTTGTCGTATGTTGATAAAGTAACTGATATTAATATTGGCGATTACAAGTACCATTTCCTTCTACACAGAACTCGTGAATGGAATCTAAAAACACCGCTTGTGAATATTTGAGACAGTGGTGGGTGCAGAGTAATAAGCTGTAAATACAGTCCTGAAAAAAGAATCGGGTGATACTCATGTGAAATTCTGTCTAGCCAAGGATGTGTCGTAATAATTCTCACCATTCTGGTGTTAATAAAGCTGTGTAACACTACTCTGTGATGTGCATAGTGTTTTGTGAAGATTTCCTGCAGTGCAATGTAAGCTCTGAATGACGAACTGCGTCCGCTCAAAGGCGCATAAAGCGCGAACTCGCAGTCTGGCTGCAGTTACTCACACCTGAAATAAGCACAGCCTCGCCTCGCCTTTATTGCCTCAATGGGACTGTGAAACGTGAACGCGGCGCGAGGCGCTGGCGTGAATGAGCAAACAGACGCGAAAATGAATGAAAGGCCTTGGAGGAATGAATGGGGCAGTAAATATCGGCGGGCCGTGACAGCCCGAGAAACGAACGGGTGACAACTTAGCCACAAAAAACAACGAGAAAAACGAGTTGAAGGAAGAAGAAAACGAACAAGAAGTAGTTGTTCCGTTCGGTAAGAGGCTCCAGTTAATTTCTCGAGCTGCCGGCTGCGAAGCAGGAGGAGATGGGGAGAGGCGAAGAGGGGGAAGAACAAGGTGGTCAACACTGTAGCTACCTCTCTCTTGCCAGCAGTCGACCCGATGAATATTCATCCGGCAACGGGCCCGGCGCGCCGTCGACCTGTCTGGCGGATTTGGACGCTGCCCGCCGCGCCGGCTAGCCACGACGAAGCGTACACTGCCCGCGCTTACGCTCGTGGCAGACGCACACCTTTGGGAAGGCGACTCAGTGCATTACAGACGTGCAGAAATGCGAGTATATCCTAATTACCGAAATACTCTGCAACGAAGAAACATAATGCAATAATTCTGATCACATCAACGGACCTTTCCATTGTTCGCAAATACAATAAGGTAAGGAAAGTCATGGAATACCTCCTAATAACGTGTCCGGGATGATACAGTAACTCAACGTGGGACGGATTCAACAAGTCGTTGAAAGCTTCTTACAGAAATATTGTCCATACTGCATTTACAGCAGTCTATAATTGCGAAAGTGTTGCTGGTGCAAGATTTTGTCCGCGAACTGACACCTCGATAATGTCCCATAAATGTTCGACGGGATTTATGTCGGATGATCTGTATCGCCAAATCATTCGTTCGAATTGTCCAGACTGTTCTTCAAACCATTGTCATCCATGAAGTCCATGAACGGCTGCAAATGGTCTCCAAATAGCAGAACATAACTAATTCCAGTCAATGATCGGTTCAGTTCAAATAGAGAACCAGGGCCATTCCAAGTAAACACAGCCCACACCATTATGGAGCCACCACCATCTTACACAGTGCTTGTTGACAAATGGACCCATAGCTTCGTGGGGTCACCGCCACACTCGAACCCTAAGATCAGCCCTTACCAACTGAAGCTGGGACTCATCTGATAAGGCCACAGTTTTCCAGTCGCCTAGGGTCCAACCGATATGGTTACAAGCCCAGGAGAGGCGCTGCAGGCGATCTCGTGCTATTAGCAAAGGTGCTCGTGTCGGTCGTCTGTTGCCATAGACTGGAAATTTGTGGTAAGATCTTATGGGACAAAACTGCTCAGGTCATCAGTCCCTAAGCTTAACCACAACTTAATCTAACTAACTTACGCTAAGGACAACACTAACACCCATGCCCGAGGGAGGCCTTGAACCTCCGACGGGGCGTAGCCATAGACCATTAATGCCAAATTTTGCCGCACTGTCCTAACGGATACTTTCGTCGTACATCCTACATTGCAATGACAGCTCTTCGCAAACGCCGCTGCTCTCGGTCGTTGGATGAAGGCAGTCGGCAACTGCGTTGTCCGTGCTGAGAAGTAATGCCCAAAATTTGGTCTTCTCGGTATTCGTTTGGCACTGTGGGTCTCGGAATACGGCATTCCCTGACGATTTTCGAAATGTAATGTCCCACGTGCCTAGCTCCAACTGCCACTCCACGTTCAAAATCTATTAATTCCCGACGTGCAGCCATAATCACGTCGGAAACTTTTTCACATGAATCACCTGAGTACAAATAACAGTTCCACCAATGCACTGCCCCTTTATACACTGTGCACGCGCGTCACTGCCGCCATCTGTATATGTGCATATCGCTGTCCCATGACCTTGTCACTTCAGTGTATGGATATAGCATAATAAAGTGAATCAGCTAATTCTGTTGTAACTCAGTCGATGTATAACAGAAGTCACATGTATTTCAGCCTGAGGAACTCCTTAATTCGTATAACTGCTTCTATTTCATGGCGTTCATATCTAATTATTGCAGATCACTAGAAATGCTTCATTTTTTCAAGTAACAGTGCATTCGCTAGTATGAAATTTTATTTCCAGTGTTTGAAGCAGTCTGTTTCCTTCTCATTTGCATCCTCCGGCAGTGTCGCAACGCCGTTTTATATAGCGGGCTTTCCAAACCTGCGATGATTGCACTATTCTAATGTATTAATGAACTGGGAGAGACAAAAGGGAACCAAGAAAAAAAATCAATAATACTCAGTTCTATGGGTTTGGAATCCGGTCTACTTAAAGGTACGATTACCAATTTAAAGCTATCAGAATCAGGACGGTGCTTCACAAAAATCCTGATATTTTTCATAAGAAGCCTGAAAATTTTAGCATCAATGAACTGTTTTTATTTTTTTACACTGGGGTAATGAACATGCTCCAATCTCAATAGGAGCAGAAATTAATACACTGAAAATCTGTTACACTATTAAACAATGTTACTAATACAATACAATCACCCTCAAGGAATTTTCAGTATTTTTCCATGCTCTATCCTTTGAAAGTGTATTTATCATTAGAATTTACTACTGAAAGAAGAGCTAAATTATTATCTTGAAGAATATAGTTATAAAATTCCTCACAAGAGACATCCTTGAAATTGTACTTGAGCAGTAGAATTCCTTTGACTAAATCTATCAAACAACGGTTCCTCCCTTTATCCACTGTGAAGCTGTGAGAGAAAACACACGTTCAGTAGATATATTGCTACCAGTAATAGCGAATAAAAATCAGAAAATTTTCAAAATTTTTGATTAAATGTTTCGATATTTTGACACGTTTTAAACAAAGTACACCACTGTATAGTTCAGAGTTTTCGCTCAGCACTGTATATATGGTACAATTCTTGATGTTGCAGAACTGATTAAACAATTTCAAATCATCTATTTTCACACCTTTGATATGTAAGTAGTGAAAACATGGAAGAATGCCTTCAAAGCTAAGGTCTTTCAAGTTTCATTATTTATTTTTATTTACACGTCAAATTCCGTAGGACCAAATTGAGGAGCAAATCTCCAAGGTCATGGAACGTGTCAGTGCACTGACTTTAAGCCATTGGAAGCATTTCAGTTCTTCCATTAGCTGCATCAATTTTTCTAGGTATTCAGTGCAAGTTTCATAGAAACTAGATACATTTCCCACGTACACAGGACACTACGTTTTTCTAAGCCAGCCCCTGAAAAGGAATTCAAAGCTTGTCTGACTCTGAGAGAGCTGAAGTTATTCTCATTCTCAAGTCTGTTTGTTTCAGAGAAATTTATACAGTTTCTAATAGGTCATGCGTTTCTACAACAGAACTGATTTCCTTTTCAACAGACATCATTTTGCAATAAAAAATGTGCATGGTTGAGGAGAGGCAGGAGATATCACACCGAAAATTCGTTCAGTAGAAAGTTTCTAACTGCTGTAGGTACAGATTTCCTGTCCCGAAAGGGGATGTATTTAATGCTGTGTACATTGCAGAATCCTTTCTATTGCTGGATACAACGATAGCCGTCCCGTCCTGGAATGGTTTAGGAGCTGTTGGTAATGTCCACAAATACGCAGAAATCTTTGTTTCCCTGTGCGTACTTCATACACATTCTATATCAAAATGGAGAGAATCGGTCCTGCGTTACAAGGTATTATATAACATACGCGCAGGGGATCCAGCTCCAATTATTCCCTCGTTTAGCTGTCGTATGAGAGCAGAATACACATTCGGTTTCTCCCCTTCCTGCAGGACGACCGAAGTTAATACTGCACATTTAGCTGCACTTTCGTTTCATCCAAATAAAAAGAATTGGTATTTTATTTTTAATCTGACTGAGGACTTGCACTGCCTTGTTCTGCTGTCACTACTATTTAACTTAGAAGAAGAAATACTTCAAATCAGAAATTAACCAACGAGTTTTTGTATCATGCAACTTTTCTCCGACAGTTCGTGAGAAAATATAAGGCCAAGTGTGTGCAGCTTATAATTCACTCCAATTACGCTAAACTGAAATTCGTCACAGGATGAAATTAAACTGTTATCAAAAAGCTCGACATTTCTAGAAAACAAAAATTGCGACCGTACATTAAAAAAAAAGCATCGAAAAGCCGGACATTTCCGGAATAAGCCAGACGGTTGATAATGCTATTTGAAGGCAAAATTGTGTCTGCAACACTTAAAAAATAAAAAAAAATAAGCCAACATATGGAATTCTTGTTTCCCAACATATTACGTACAAAATATGCTAAATATAATTCGAAATGAAAATTGCCGCTATTAAAAAAGGCACAAAAACGAATAAATTACCCGTCAGATTGTTCTTTTCGCGAGAGGTACCGCAGCGCGACAATAAACTGACAATCAATGTCTCTCTGAGCAACTCATCCAATCGCTTGTTCCTTCCGCAAAGGGTTCTGGACTTATCAATGTAAATTATGAATTCAGGGACAACAGAAGACTGTTAGAAGATTAATGTCTAATGAACTGGTCACTTTACTCCAGAGGTCTTCAGTGCATTTTTATAATTAACAGGGGCGAACTGCACATCGAGCCACAGCTATCTTAAACGGTACTTACTAATTTCCAGTTATACTGGTTTCATGTCAAGTTGAAGGGAATGATTAATAAATCTTTCTCTGTGTGTATTTTCAACAATATCAGTAACTTATTTCGTGGGCAATTTCAGAAGCAATCTGTGCTACTGCCACAATTGCATCAGACAGCATTTAATAATGATGGTCAGAAATATCAGCTTCCGTTTGGTAATTATGTTTGCTCAGTCTGCTTCGTTTAGTGAATCTGCAATGATGTGGCTGACGCTACTGGGATTAAAAAGTTTTAAAACCCCTAGGAGTCCTCCGCTTTGCGATGCCTATTACTCTCCGCAATGATGATCTCTCACAGTTGCTTACACCTATTTCGAAAGGGTTCCTGTGCCTACAGAGGCAATTTTGCTGCTGCAGACTGAAAATAACACTTGCGCCTGGATGCTACATGTGATACACACCACAATACAACATTCTTACCCGCAAGAGCATAACCAATAGCGTCTTCAGTTTGTTGAGGAACGCAGTCAACTCTCCATAAACCCACACAAATTACCATTGTATTGCTGTTACGTGACTTGTTTGTACAATGAATAAACTGGTGTAATAATTAGTAACACAGTGCGGCAACTGTCGGTCAAGGTTTTGGAGAACACTTAACACAGATGTTTGTTGCTGAAGAAAATGACACTTATTTCGCCTATTAACACAGAATGCCTTTGTGAAATTTAGGTCTGTTTTCTCAAAAACTGTGACCTGTTTGTCCTAATGACTGAACCCAATCGTCGATACCATGGGCGAGAGGTGATCGTGACGTACTCCTAATTTACGGTTTTTTTTTTCTGTTTGAGTCCACCTCCAAATATTCTGGAAACTTTCTATATTATGTAAAATACAGCGATTAACAAAATTATCCTGTATTTCACTATCAGAAATAAGTTTCATTAGTTCATTCTGGAGAAAAGCATAGTTATTTGGTTGATTCGTGGAAGGGGACCAAACAGCGAGATCATCGGTCCCATCGGATTTGGGAAGGATGGGGAAGGAAGTCGGCCGTGTCCTTTCAGAGGGAACATCCCGGTATTTGCGTGAAGCGATTTAGGGGAAACACGGAAAACCTAAATCGGGGTAGTCGGACGCGAGTTTGAACCATCGTCCTCCCAAGTACGAGACCAGTGTGTTAACCACTATGCCAAATCGCTCGGTGCAAAAGAAAGCATGAAAAATCACTTAAATTTAGATTTTTATGTCGTAGAAAGTTAATATGTATGTCATTTCGCAATTCTGCAGTTCATAATAAAACTAAACTGCAACACTCTGTAACATAAATCCAGTTTTACCATATGCGTTGTGCACGTCGCAACTGTTCGGGTGAAGCTTGTCGCACGGACAACAGAAACCTAAGGCTACCTTTTACCAATCACAGAACATAAATGACGTTATATGCATTACCTGCTCTTCCGTATTAAGTTAATAAAACTACTTATAATATTGAATTCCGTATTAAGTTAATAAAACTACTTATAATATTGAAACGCCGATTATTTTGTGAAAACAGTATATTTTACTTAGTAAATGAATTTCCTCCAAATAGGGAGTCCTTCTCGAACCTAAGTCCGTAAAACTGGAGAAAACTGCGTTCAACAGTCACCCTACAGGACCATCCCACTAACTGGTTATATTCATTAGGACTTGGAGGACGCATGCGACTTCTATGTATATTTTCTAGAAAACTAGGGACTGTAGAAGTAAAAGTCAAAGTAAGGATCTAATTTTCAGCGATGTTTATTTGTTAGGATACCAAGAAGTGCAGGCAAATGATACCTACTCAGTCCCGCTACAATCAGTCAAAGCATGTATAGAGAATTTAGAAATCCGTGCAAAAATTATCCCCAAATTATCATTCTTTGCTTGTAAATCAGCAACACCTAATGTGTTGGGTGGGCTTCCATTAAATTTATTGTGTCATCCTGGATCGCGTTAAGCTAGACAGCTAAAAATGTGTTGGGTGGGCTTCCATTAAATTTATTGTGTCATCCTGGATGGCGTTAAGCTAGACAGCTAAAAATTACGCAACAAAGTAAAACTCGATGCTGCAGTCTGAAGGAGCGCTACATCAACAAAAACCGCCGGTGTTCCTTAGTCTACAGAGCTCATACTTTCATTCGGAAACGCATACTGTATTCATAACTATCGATTAAACCAGCTCTTTCGATCAATAGCGAAAATTTCCCATATACTTATATTCCCGTGATAAGTAATTACGGTAGGACGGTAGATATAGTGTGTAAGGGAGTTTAGGAGCCAGTCCGCATGCGAATTAGAAATTCAACAATAGATATTCAAACAGACGGCAGTTACGCAACTGCAACGTAGCTACATCCGTGTTTTATGGCGGAAATCCAATGAGAACGAACCTCTAAGAAATATGATAGTGTTTTCTTAACGAGCAGAAAGAGGCGTGAAACACGTATTGCGTCATTGTCTGCTAGGTTTGATAGGGATAAAAGTGCCTGGGACGAAATTAATGACTCCGCCAGTCGGGCCATACAGTGGACATGGCCACGCTATTAACGTCCGAACTCTTCCGATAAACAACGGCTCTCCTGAGATGTCCTCTCAACATTTCTCGACAAGGTAATTGAATTATATTCGCCTCCACCTCTTGGTATCTCGTATACTATTCGAATGCAGTAAACTTTGCGAATTGGAACGAAAGAGATCACAAAATACAGGAAGACTAACAAAACACCTTGTAGTGTTGTTTCTGACTCAGAGTCGCAAACTAAGCACTTTGTTGCGAAAATAAATTGCTGAAAATGATTATACTTATTCCAAAACCATTTTTAAGCATCATAGGGATACGAATGCAGCTGAATGTGTAAAAACGTGATTTTTCAGTTGATAATTTTTTAGATAGTTGTGCCATTCCTGCAAAAGTTAGTACTGCCTTTACGGAAGATAATTAACGTTCAATCATGCCATATATTCTGTTTTATATATTTAAATTCATGAATTACGGAACTGGTACACGTGTTATTTTCTAAGCAATGCTTCACTCGTTCATTTTAGGTACTACTGCCACTGACAAAATACTCAGAATTTGCTTGTTGCGTTACTTCGTTTACGAACGGACGAAGCAGTAAGAACATATAGAAAACAGAACATTAAGAGCAAAAGTAAGTCATTGAGCGTTTTCCAGTGAATGAGTTTTCACAGTCCTCATTCTACTTTTTCATTAAATTTTCAGCACAGATCCATACTTATATCAGTCTTCCGAGATAGTATAAACAGTGGGAACGTAGAGCACTTCCATCATTATATATTTATTCGTTTAAATGTAAAACAGCTTTCTTTTCTTTTCTTGGTGGAACAGCCCACAGAAATATCAGAGAGAACAACCTCGTGAATCTCGCAGGGGCAAATAACAATGTCGAGCTGAATTTCGTTGGGAGGATTGCTGGAAACAACCAGCTTACATAACTTTCCGGAGGCCAAACTATGAGTACTGTTCTGGAGTGGAAGATCGTCATCGAATCGAAATGACACATGAAACTGAAAAAGCCAGACGTAATCAAGGAAAAGTGCAGTCAGTCTACAGAGCATACAGCTTACAAAGCACTAATGCGACTAGAAAAATGTTCAAGTGTGACGGACCTACATAAGACAGTATTAAAAGAACGTAACAAAGTGAGATCAGCACGGATAGACACATACTTATATAACAAACAGGAGTACGTAACAGAATTGCTGAAAGACCGGAACGGCGGACACTTGAAGAAAGACGTCAATTTTCCACCGAAAGCTGGCATAGAAAGTTTCAAGGCCCAATATTCAGTAAGAAATTTATGAACGTCCTATAGTCCCCTATGTATCTCTTCCATATGGGTCGTGAAGGCAGGATCAAATTGTTGGAGTGCATTCAGAGGCAATTCACCAGACACCTCTACGTATTCTCCATTAGCGAATTTAATGGGAAGAATGCTAATATGTAGTACAATGCACTTCACAGTCGTTTGCTCAGTGTAGATGTCTATGTAGAGGAGAATTAGTGAGGTTAGTATTAGGCATTGTTTCCCTGTTAGTTAATTACAAAGAATTTGTATAGCTGTTTAGGCCAACAAACGTGGAAAAATGGATAACATTATTAAAGACGGTGTTAAAAAATAGTGTTTTGTAGTCAAGACAGTCGGGAATAACGTGATGTACTGGAATCCTGAATAAAAATGTGTTGAACTACTTATTGAACGCCCCACGTATTAGATAGTCTGTTACTCTATATGCTAGCACACTTTCATAATCCCTCTTCATCACGAATGTAACAGACACGATAAGACTACTCTTTCAAAGAAGGAATAGATTAAACCCAGTGGTGAAATACAGTTTAATTATACAGAATAACTGCACCAGGTATCAGCTAGTACCTGAGTTTAATCTATCCTACAGACGGAACATCATTAGCAGCGTCGGTTAGGTAATTCTATGTTCCATAGGTCTTTAGCACGTTCACATCCGGAATCACGTCGAGCAAGTCAGTTCATAGTTCAGAGGACCTTATTCTAGCAAACCATTTGGACTCATCTGTGATTTAGCTCGAGACATTGGCACAACTATTGTGATCACAAATTCACGTTAAATCTGTCCTGCTCATGGCGGTGGACCAAATACTGGTGGTGAAAATTTCTCCCACTGACAAAATTAGAATGAACCAATCCAAGGTCGAGAGCCAACGCATTCGTATACGTTACCAGCCTTGGCTATGTGAGTGGGTCTCCTCTTTATTTCCGAAGTATCCAGAACATAATCACAATAGCGCACTGAACAAAGACTCTACACAGTCATCAGCAGAACACAAACGGACACTTGAAGGAAGGAAAGAAGCCCTAACTTGATACTTCAGTTTATGCACGAACAGCAATGAAAATGAGAAAGAGCATTTGATTTTATGTTGATGGTTAGACCTATGCGAATGCAGTAATTTATCAAATTCTCTGTTTCGCATCACTGGTAGCTGAAGTCATATTACAGGTGACAAGATACTGCCACACCCTGAACAGTGTTGTCGATAGAAGTCGAAGCCATTCAGTGGTGCTACTTTAACAACAAAAAGACGTTAACAGAAAAAACTGAGAATATTGGGTTGGTGGATAAGGTCAAAGCGTTTTAACGTAAGTTTAATAAACACAACAGATACACACAACACAGGCTTCAGTCTTCAATAATATATTCTCCTTCACTATTTACAACAGTCAGACAACACTGGGGTAATTTTCCGATTCCGCGTCTGTAGAAATAATGTGGTTTTCAGGCGAAGAACTCGTCGACCTATAATCGGAGCGCATCTTCTTCTGGAAAGGAAGCTTTTTGAAAGCTGTCCGACAGAGAACGGAAAAGATGAAAATGTGAGGACGCAAGGTCAGGTGAATAAGGTGGGTGCGGAATGACTTCGAAGCCCATCTCCTGCATAGTGTTTTTTGTCAGTCTAAAGAAAGCGGAAGGGCGCTATCGTGGAGTAGCACCTAATCTTCCTGGATCTGCAAGACGCCTGAGTTGTTGATAATAAATGTCAGCAGTGATGGGAAAGCCATTCGTAGTACACCACACCGTCGCTGTTTCACCAGATGCATGACATTATCTTTTGTATGAGAAATTGCTGCTTTGTTTGAGCTCAACCATTCCTTGCTTCTCATTACTTAGCATAAAGACAGCATTTCTCGTTACTAGTAACAGCACAGGATAGGAACAGTCGGTGTTGTTCATGAATCAACTGATGATGAGCAAGCAGAGATGCACTTATGGCCACCCACAGATTTTTATGATTTTGGCTAAGAGTATACGATATCCGTACACTCGATTTTTTAACCGTCTCCAAAGCATATAAATGTCGCATGATGGTGGAATGATCATAGTTGATCACATTTGCCAGTTTCGAGTACACTGACGTGGATCATTATGGATTAATGCGTTTAAACGATCTTCATCAAACTCCCAAGGTCTTCGTGAACGTGGAGAGTCATTAATGTCAAAAAGACCCTCTTTAAAACGAGAAAACCATCTTCTCGCCGTCCTCTGTCCAGTGACATTATCCCGATACACGGCGCAAATGTTTCTGGCTACCTCGCCGCTGGCCACAGATAAATAAATCTGAATACCAACCTGCAGAACAAAAACGCTACAATGTTACACATCAACCTAATACTTTCGAGAGCTGTGTGTGAAAATGCACTGCTGGTGGAAGGCGGAGCGACGTCACGTAAGGGTCGGCGATCGGGAAAAGCCCGAGAGACGCAGATAGTGTTTACTCACTGCGGTGATTAGTCACTGGGCTGGAGCCGGACAGCGGAGCGGCGGCCAGGTGGCCATATCAACTGGGCGTGTGCGTGTTTGCCGTTCGCATTGAGGCCAGGCAGTAAAAACCGGCGCGCGGGCGCGGTGAATGGCGCGCTGTCTACGGCGCACCTGGCGCTGCTCTGCCGAGTCACGCCGAGTCGACGCCTCCGCACCACCAGGCCAGCCTCCGCCCCGAACAATGCAGCTACTCCGTGATACGGCCGAACTGCGCCTAGCTGCCTCTTATCGAACACGAAACAAAGTGAGAAAAGAAGTCGTTCGCGCCAACAGTAAAAACAAAAAGTGAGAGAAGGACACAGGGAAGACAGTCCAACTGAAGCAGGGTCAGGCTGATTTTATGCAATCTCTTCTTCTTACCTTTATAGACGATGTTTTTTCTCGTTATTTTGCAATCTTCAAATGCAGACGCAACATATAAAAGCCCGGTAATTAGAACAGCAAACTCTTATTTCTTTCGTAAAACAAGTAACAATCGCCTTCAGCCACAATCGTGGTTTTATTTGAATGATTTGAATGCACAGTGCATTTCGGGAACTGCAGACTCATCTCCAATTGCTTTGACAGTCTACAGCGATTATTTTAAGTTATTTTTGGTCCTAATATGATTACAACGGTATACTACAAAGTGGGCACATTGTAAATATAAGTTTACAAAACTAATACAAATCGAAAATATCTTACTGTTTCCAGTGGTGGATACATGGTTCTTGAAGCACGATATGAGTAATCACGTTTATCAACATATATAAACTTTCCGTTTTACAGCATATTTTGCTAGCACATGTCAAAGAATTTCAAATGTAAAGAAGTTGCATTTCTACAAATACACAGGTGCTGTAATTTCAAAGGAGATACAAAGCCCACTGACAAATCCGCAACCGTGATCTACATGTATCTAAACAGACACAGACTTTGTGACATTCACAACAGCCTAACTGTACTCCACAGAGAAAACCATGGTAAAACAATTACGACTAATAAAGCAAAATCTTCTGAAAACGTAATGAATGGACAAATAAAGTTCAGCACCCACAGCTCTTTCAGTAATTTTAAAAGTTTATGTTTTCCTAGAAAAAAAACAAATATTTGATAGTCCAACCATTTGATAACTTGATTCACAAATATTTGGTTTGTAAATGATACTCCTTATAACCGATAATAGGAGAGTTGACTGAAAAGTAATGCCTCCATCTTCGTAACTCTTCAGCACTTGGCAGCACTGATATGCGGCAGGTACTGGCTTGGTCCATAACCTCTTCTCTACAGCTCCAGTTGTCGGGAAATCTTAGCATTGAAGGGTTGTGTTGTTACAGTGTAAAGTATGGAACCCTGCGCAGACGGTCGGTCAATGCGATTTAAGCAACGTGCAGTCATTGAATTCTTGACAGCAGAAAGTGTCACCCCAAAGGAGATTCATCAGAGAATGAAAGCAGTTTATGGTAATTGTATTGATGTGAGTACTGTCCGTCGCTGGGCAACTAAGTTTAAAGATGTTGAGGCGGGAACATCTGACCTGTGTGACAAACAAAGAGTTGGACGCCCTGTGACAGCAAACACCGAGTTTCACTAGCAAAATGTTGACAGATTGATTCAGGACGATCGTCGTATTACTGAGAGAGAAATTGCAAGCACAATTGGCATTTCACAAGAACGTCAGGTTGGCTGTCGCAAGATCTGTGCACGATGGGTACCCCGGATGCTGACTCCTGAAATGAAAGCGCACAGACTTCCGTCTGTTCCCGATAATGAAAGACGACCTGTGGGGCATCATTATGCTTCTGCTGAAGACGTTGAGAGAACTGTGAGGCTGTGGGTGCGTAAACAGAGTGTCTACTTCTCCTGTGGCGGCTTCAGGAAACTTGTTCGTCGTTGGCAGAAATGTATCCAAGTGGCTGGTGATTATGCGGAAAAGTGAATATTGCTTATCAAAGATCACATTCTAAGGATTATTTCTGCGTTTGATTCATTAAAATATTCCCATCCAAACCCAATTAACGAAGGTGGAAGCATTACTTTTCATTCATCCCTCATATAATGGATTTGTATCTCCTTTGCAATAATAGCACCTGTGTATTCGTAGGAATCCAGCATCTTTACATTTTAAATGTTTTGACTTGTTCACTTGTTTTTACAAAATGTGCTGTACAACGACAACTGTATATATGTACCGGTTGATCAAAAAGTCAGTATAAATTTGAAAACTTAATAAACCACGGAATAATGTAGATAGAGAGGTAAAAATTGACACACATGCTTGGAGAGACATAGGGTTTTATTAGAACCAAAAAAAGTTCACAAAATGTCCGACAGATGGCACTGGACTGCAAAACGTCAGTGATTGCGCATGACAATCGTGTATAAAAGGAGCTGTAATGAGAGAATCAGATGCGCCAGCAGTCGCAGCATGTTGACGTTACCTGAAAAGGCGCTTTTAGTGAAGCTGTATTATCAGAATGGGGAATGTGCTAGTTCAGCGTTACGATCCTATCGCCATAGGAAGGGGGTTCGAACGGGTAAAGGTCCGTTGACAAATGCAGCTGTGGCGAGAATGATTTCGAAGTTCGAAGCCACGGGTTGTTTAGACGATAGACCCCGTAGTGGCCGACCGAGCACAGGGCGTAATGCTGCTGAGACAGTTCACGAAGAAATGGAGATGTAGCGGATTCGTCTATGCACGGGGAAGTCAGCGCTCGTGCAGTCGCACGTCGCAGTGCCATTCCATACACTACTGTTTGGTTGGCACTTAGGTGTACCCTCCGATGCTATCCGTACAAAATCCATCGGAATAATGAACTGTTACCTGGCGATTTAGTGAAGCGGACGGCATTTGCGATGTGGGCGTTTCAAAAGATGGCGGAATATGACGATTGGTTGAGTAACGTGTTGTGGACCGACGAAGCTCATTTCACGCCCCGAGGGTCTGTCAACGCCCATAACTGCAGAATTTGGGCTACCGAAAATCCTAGAACTGTCGTGGAAACTCCATTGCACGACGAGAAAGTCACGGTATGGGTTGTATTTATCACATCTACCGTTATCGGGCCTTTTTTCTTCGAGGAAATGCGTGATTCTAGTTTTGTAACTGCTACCGTGACGGGTGAGAGGTACGCCGATATGTTACAGAATCGCATCATCCCCAGCCTGGCTGATAAACACCTGCTAGAACGTACGATGTTTATGCAGGATGGCGCTCCACCCTATATTGCTAGACGCGTGAAAGATCTCTTGCGCGCGTCGTTTGGTGATGATCGTAAGCTCAGCCGCCACTTTCGTCATGCTTGGCCCCCCCCAGGTCCACAGACCTCAAGTCCGTGCGATTTATTGGGGTTACCTGAAGTCGCAAGTATATCGTGATCGACCGACATCCCTGGGGATGCTGAAAGACAACATCCGACGCCAATGCCTCACCATAACTCCGGACATGCTTTACAGTGCTGTTCACAACATTATTCCTCGACTACAGCTATTGTTGAGGAATGATGGTGGACATATTGAGCATTTCCTGTAAAGAACATGATCTTTGCTTTGTCTTACTGTGTTATGCTAATTGTTGCTATTCTGATCAGATGAAGCACCATCTGTCGGACTTTTTTGAACTTTTGTATTTTTTTGGTTCTAATAAAACCCCATGTCATTCCAAGCATGTGTGTCAATTTGTACTTCTCTATCTACATTATTCCGTGATTTATTCAAATTTCTCAAATTTATACTGACTGTTTGATCACCCGGTACATCAACATGTTTACTCATATTGCGCTTCAAAATACAGGAAACAGTAATTTATTTTTCGATTTGTATTACTTTTGTAAAGTTATATTCACAATGTGCCGGCTTTGTCACATAACATTGTAATCTTATCTGAAACAGAATTGACCTAAATGTGGAAAAATAATCGATGTAGACTGTCAATGCACCTGAAGACGAAACTCCAGGGATCAAAATGCATCGTGAACTGAAATAAAATAACGATTGTGGCTGATCGCAGTTGTTCTGTATTATACGAAAGTAATACAGTCACGGAAGAAACACTGACATAAATTGATAAAATTAACCCTTATTTCACCAACATCGTAAAGACATTAACATTACAAAAAGGGCGCATTTCTCCACTAAACTGATAGTTTAAAGAATATAATCGCGGGGACAGTTGAAACGTGGAGGGGTTGATAGAGGTTTTATACAAGGGAGATGTACTTGAGGGCAATATTATAGAAATGGATTAGGGCGTAGATGAAGATGAAACGGGAGATATGATACCGCGACAAGAATTTCACAGAGCGTTAATAGATCTAATTGAAAACAAGGCCCCGTGAGTAGACATTCCATCAGAATTACTGATATCCTTTCGAGAGCCAACCGTGATCAAACTCTTTCATCAGGTGTGCGAGTTTTATGAGACAGGAGAAACGCCCTAGGACTAACGGAAGAATGCAGTAATTCCAATTCCAAATAAAGCAGTTGCTGACAGGTGCGAAAATCACCATACTATCAGTTTAATAAGTCATGTTTGCAAAATACTAACACGAATTATTTACAGAAGAATGGAAAAACTGGTAGAAGTCGACCTGGGGGAAGATCAGTTTGGATCCCGAAGTAATGTAAGAACACGCTAGGCAGTACTGACCCTACGACTTATCTTAGAAGAAAGGTTAAGGAAAGGTAAATCTACGTTTATAGCATTTTTAGACTCAAGGCTTTTGACAATATTGACAGGAGTACTCTGAAATTCTGAAGGTAGCAGGGTTAAAATACAGGGAGTGAAGGCTATTTACAAGCTGTACAGAAATCAGACAACACTTACAAGAATCCAAGGACATGAAAACGAAGCAGTAGTCGAGAAGGGAGTGAGACAGGGTTGTAGCCAATGACCGATGTTATTCAGTCTGTATATTAAGCAAGCGGTAATGGAAACCAAAGAAAAATTTGGAGAAGGAATTAAAGTACAGGGAGAAGAAATGAAAACTTTGATGTTTAGCGATGACATTGTAATTCTGTCAGAGATAGTAAAGTTGTTGAAAGAGCAGTTGAACAGAATTGACAGTGTCTTGAAAGGAGGATATAAGATGAACGCCAACAAAAGCAAAACAAGGTAATTGGAATGTATTCGAATTAATGCAGGTGATGCTGAAGGAGTTAGATTAGAAGATGAGCGCTTAAAGCAGTAGATCAGTTCCGTTATTTGGGCAGCATAATAACTGATGATGACCAAGGAAGAGATGATGATGTGTGGTTTGTGGAGTGCTCAACTGCGCGGTCATTAGCGCCCGTACAAAGTCCGAATTTTTACACAGTCAATTTTCTTTTCACAATCAAATTTAGTCACTCTCACAAACGATGATGATGATGATGATGATGATGATGAAATGATGAGGACAACACAATCACCTAGTCCCTGGGCAGAGAAAATCCCCACACGACCGGGAATCGAACCCGGGACCCCGTGATCCAGAGGCAGCAACGCTAGCCCCTAGACCACGAGCTGAGGACCAATGGAAGAGAGATATAAAATGTAGACTAGCGATGGCAAGAAAAGCATTTCTGAAGAACAGATATTTGTTAACATCGAGTAGAGATTTAAGTGTTAGGAAGTCTTTCCTGAAAGCATTTGTACGTAGTGTAGCTATGTACGGAAGTGAATCAAGGACCATAAATAGTTTAGACAAGACGAGAATAAAATCCATTCAAATATGGTGCTACAGAAGAATGCTTACCTAACTAATGGGGAGAAAAGAAATTTGTGGCGCAACCTGGTTACAGGCAGTCAGTTGGTAGGACACATTCTGAGACAGCAACGGATCACTCATTTAGTACTGTAGGCAAGTGTGGGGAGTAAAAATCGTAGAGGGAGCCTAAGAGATGAATACATTAAGCAGATTCAGAAGGATGTAGGCGGCAGTGGTTATTCGGATATGAATAGCGTTCCACGGCATAGAGTATCATGGACAGTTGCATCAAACCAGTTTTCCGAAGACTATAAAAACAATACTCGTAGACAGGCTATAGAACGGCAATAACAAGAAAGGCATTCTGAAAAAAAAGTAATTAACTAACATTTGATAAAAATTTAAATGTTGGGAAATTTTTCTGAAGGTATTTGTTTGGAACATGTCCTGGTACGAAAGTGAAACGTGGATGATAAACAATTCAGACAAGAAGAGAACAGAAGCTTTTGAAATGCAGTGCTACAGATTAATGCTGAAGATTTGATGGGTAGATCGAACAATTAATGAGGGAGGCACCGAACAGAATTGGGGATAAAGAATTTTATGGCACGACTTGAGTAAAAGAAGGGACTGGTTGAAAGCATCCTGAGGCATCAAGAAATTGTCAATTTGGTAATTGGATGCAAACGTGGGAGATAAAAATTGTAGAGGGAGACCAAGGACCGAATATAATAAGCATATTCATATGGACGTATGTTGTAGTACTTAAGCAGCAATGAGGAGACTTGCACGGAATAGACTAGCTGGAGAGGTTCATGAAACCGGTCGTCGGACAGAAGATCACAACAACATAGTTAAACTCTCTAACGCTATTTATAATTCAGCAGTATGGCTTATTTGGTAAACGATGTCTGGAAAAGTGCCAATGAATGAACTGACAGCCATACCCAACCGTTCTACCAAGAAGCTGCAAATATTTAGTTTATATATCACAAGCAGAAAAAACTCTTCCTAGTATGCGTGTGGCAACTGCAATACTAAGTCCCCGTGGATGCGGTTGTAGACGAACGTAATATGCTTGCTATAAATCAGCACAATAGCCCGTAAAATAGTTTTCTAAACAATATTTATCCACGACCTCTAGTTTCTCAAGTTTTCCAGTGGTTTAATACTAATACGTAGTTTCGAGTAGTTTCATTTTAAACTGGATTCATGCGACTCATTCTACGTCGTATCGGTATGCACCATTTTCTTCAAACATTAGAATAACGACTTCTTTGTTGCTTTCTAAGTGGGGTAAGTTAAGGTCCCTACACGATCCTTCGTCCTTAACGTTGTGGAGTGGCTCGTGTATCTCAACGACGCAGATAGCCGAACAGTGGGTATAGGTATGTCCGAAAGGTGTCTGTGGAGACACCGGGCTACTAACTGGTTACTGAGATAGCAAAATTTCAATTGTTTCAGGGGCAATAGTCTGAATGACTGATTTATCAGGTACTGTAACCACAACCGACATAAGCTTGATGCGTTGGTACGGCGGTATTGCTGAAAGTAAGAGGAAGTTACAGTCGTCGTCTTCTTGAGAACATGCATCTCTACCGAATGAGTTAATGGGCTTGGTGGCATCCTCATGGGTAAACTGCTCCGCAGGCAGTATTCCACCCGGGCAGAGACATTTCAGGAGAATGTTTCTGATTTCTACGAGTCACAACGTGGAATAATAAATATTTTAATTGCGTAGGTAATTAGAGAAACAAGAAAACACATAGATTTAAGTCAGATACACACAGCAGGAATTAGCCAGCTACAGTAGGAATTAGTGAAGATCGATTGCGAGCAGAATAAGATTTCTCTTTAGGTGAGTTCATGATTATCAAAACAAAAAGAAATATGGGTAATGTAGGAGCCGATCGAATAATGAACAAGAAAATATGAATATAGATAAGCAACTATGAACACCGCAGCGAACAGATTATCGCAGAGAAGACAGACATGAAGCGACAACTCATCTCAGTAATAAAAATACACATGCCTACTAGCGCTGTACGTGAAGAGACGGAAAAATGTATGACAAGATGAAATACATTATCAGAGGCATTAAAAGAAATGAAAATTTACTAATGTTTAGTTGCTGGAATTTCACAGTGGGAGAATAAAGAAAAGGGAAATAATATACGGACGTGGAGTGGGGGAAAAGAATAAAAGGGAATGCCACCTGGTAGAATATTGCACAGAGTACGGTTTAAGTATCCGAAACGTTTGATTTAAGGACTGTGTAAGAAAGCTGCATATGTAGAGAATGCCAGAAGTTTACAAATGGATTATAAGGCATAATGAAAAGACAGAGATTTAGAGATTAGCTTCTACACTGCAAAAACTTTTCAAGGATAGATATGGACTAGGGCCATATTTTTTTCCTGTGGATTTTAAAGCAGAAGAAATCGCAAAAACGAAGGAAATTAATGAGGTGGAATCTGGAAAAGCTAAAAAAATATGACACAGAGATTGTCGAGGGTTACAAACAGAGAATTAGGTAACGACTATCTGAAAGGAATGCTGCAGAATGTGAATCGGAAGTTTTGAGATATGAAGAAGTGAGGGAAATAGAGGAAAAAGCTAGGAAAACAACATGAACCAGCAGAAAACCTTGCATAACACAAAAGGTATTGTATCTACATGATGGAAAAAGAAAATATAAAAATGCAGAAAATGAAAGAAGGAAAACAGAATACAGATACATAAAAGTGCCTGGCAGGAATTGTAGAGTAACAAAACAGAAGAGAAATGCAGAGCTGTAGAAGCTTGGATGACTCCATGAAAGGTAAACGCCGCTTGTGGGAAAAATAAGGAATCTTTATTGAAACAAGTAGTAACAGTATAAATATCAGGATTTCACAGGACAAGCCAGTACTAGGTAAAGAGGAGAAGGCTGAAAGGTAGAAGATGTTATATACTTGTAGGAGGGCTATATTGACAATATTGTTGACAATGCCATGGAAGGGTAAAAGCAAGTGTATGATGAGATTTAAGAAGCGACACTGAGAAGACTTTGACAAAATGCTGAAAGAACTAAGTCAAAGCAACGCAACTGCAGTAGACAACATACCTTCAGGATTATTAAGATCCTTGGGAGTACCAAAACTGTCAAAATTGTTCAGCCTGGGATTCAGAATATATGAGGCAGGCTAAAGAGCCTCGAACCTTAGTAACAATACAGTATTCCGAATATAAAGGAGGCCGGTGTTGACAGCCAAGCCAAACCATTACTTTATTAAATTATGGTTGTAAAATATTAACACATATTTATAGAAAGATACAACTAATAGAAGCCGAAAAGAGGACGATCAGTTTTGGTTCCACAAAAAAGTTTATGAACCAAAATAATACTGATCATGCGACCTACCTTACGATATGACACTGAAGAGACAAAAAAACGGCTTCAACTTAATAGTATCATGTAGGGCCCTCGCAAGCACGCCTACGTGCCGCAACACGACGTGGCATGGACTCGAATAATGGATGAAGTGCTGCCGGAGGGAACTGACTCCATAAATCCTGCAGGGATGTCCACAAATCTGTAAGAGTACGAGGGGGTGGAGATCTTTTCTGAACAGAAAGTTGCAAGGCATCCCAGATGTGCCCAATAATGATCATGTCTGGGAAGTATGGTGGCCAGCGGAAGTGTTTAAACGCTGAAGAGAGTTCCTGGAGACACTCTGTAGCAATTCTGGGCGCGTGGGGTGTCGCATTGTCCTGCTGGAACTGCCCATATCACTCCAACTGCACACCATTACAGAGCCTTCACAAGCTCGAACAGTTTCTTGCTGACATGCAGGGTCCATGGATTCATGTGGTTGTCTCCATACCCGTACACGTCTATTCGCTCGATACAATTTGAAACGAGTCTCCGTCAGACCATGCATGTTTCCAGTCATCGTCCAATGTCGGTGTTGACGGACCCAGTCGAGGTGTAAAGCTTTGTGTAGTGCAGTCGTGAAGGGTGCACGAGTGGGTCTTCGGCTCCGAAAGCACATATCGATGATGTTTCGTTGATTGGTTCGCAGGCTGACACTTGGTGATACCCCAGAATTGAAATCTTCACCAATTTGTGGAAGGATTGCACTTCTGTAACGTTGTACGATTCTCTTCAGTCGTAGTTAGTCCCGTTCTTGCAGGATCTTTTCCGACCGCAACGATTTCGAAGGTTTGATGTTTCACCGGAATCCTGATATTCATGCTACGCTCGTGAAATGGTCGTACGGGACAATCCCCACTTCATCGTTACCTCGGAGAGCTGTGTCCCATCGCCCGTACGCTGACTGTAACACCACCTTCAAACTCGCTTAAATCTTGATCACCTGCCATTGTAGCAGCAGTAACTGATCTAACAACTGTGCCAGACGCCTGTTGTGTTATATAGTCGTTGCCGACAGCAGCGTCGTATTCTGCCGGTTTACGTATCTTTGTATTTGAATACGCATGCCTATCCGTTTTCTTTGGCGCTTCAGGGTTGCTCAATAAAAATTAACTCGCATTTACAGCATTTTCGGATGTAGAAAATACATTGTTGGGAATTTAGATCGGAATTCAGTTTTTATAATTCTGAATTTATCAGGTTTAAAACACAGGGAGATGAATTTTATAATGGAAGGGACTGTAGGAGCTACGAACTGTGGACACTTAGAAACTGTAGAAGGAGCCCAAGGATTTAATGCGGTAAGCTGATTTTAATGGATATAGAGAGCAGGAATTCTGCCGATGGAAAAGACTTCCATAAGATGGACTGGCATAGAGGACTGCATCAAATTAATCGTCGGAATGATGACTGTGATAAACATATTTTGCTTCGACGTTAACGAAGCGCACTGTATTGAAGGGTCATAGCCATGCAGCCATCCAACAACGAGAGGCTGCCGTCAAGTGCGTTAAGATCTCACACTTTCTGCATGTTATGCTTAGTTGTTACTCGGAATATCAGTACGAAGCCTACAGCTACACTCAGCAAATCGGTGTCAGCTAGGCGGTTCTTTAACGCATCATACAACAGATTTCTTACCATTCTATTCACCGTTGTGAAACGTTGGGCGATACGTTAATGGTCTGAAGAACGTTTGAAGATTTCATTCCAAAAAGCGGTTCGAAGAATTTCCCACGTAGATTTCCTCGAATTACCACGCGTCGTTCTACGAGCGTCTAATTAGTAGTTTTCAGCATGTCAATGACATAACTCGTGAATCAAGCACGCCTACTGCCATTTATACAGCCGTCTGTATACGCCACGTGTCGCATGTAAGTTCAGTCTGTTAAGGACCTGTCATACTTCAGCAGCACTCTGATATATAATGTACAAGTGCTTTATCAGCAACTTCTCTTCCAAACGAACTTCATTTACCAGCATCCTCTCAACGGAGCTTAATCACTTGCTTCAAGTGCGAATGAATTTATCTAATTCACTTCATATTTAAACAACGTGACAGATAGTTGCCGAGTCTCATTAATCATTTAGTCCAACACTACTACGTGTTCGTGATTTGTGAAGTTGCAGTCTGCATTTGTAGTTCGCAAGCCACTATGGGATGTTTGGTGGAGGGAACAGTATGAAGTGTCCCTCCCCCCCCCCCCCCCCCCCTCCCCAACTTCCACCCATTCCATTTCTGGATGGTAGGTGGGAAGAAAGATTGTCGAAACTTCTCACCGTCAGCCAGAATTTCTCTTTGGATATCGTGGTTATTACGTACTAATGGCTAGGTTAATACGTAGTTTGTTCAGTTAGTTTTGGATATTGTTACCAGGTGAGGTGGCGCAGTGGTTAACACATTAGAGGAATGGGGTTCAAATCCTCGATTGGCTATCCACGGTTTCCCTAAAGTGATAACGGTGAATGTGGAAATTTTTCCTTTGGAAAGATACGGTCGAATTCTTTCCCCACCTTTACGCAATCAGAATTTGTCCCACCTCTCTACTGTTCATGTCGGTCACGGGATTTCAAGCATCAAGCTTGCTTCCCTTTTTATATATTGTTAGAATTTTTATCGGATCACATAATAATACCTCACAAATAACTGATTCATCTGCGAAAGTTCTAAGATTAAAACAAATACTATTCTGTAAGACGTGAAAGAGAACGGTCGATTGACTTCGTGTTCGGTTCTCCTTTCCGTAACGGTATAAGCGCCTCGAAAAGCTACAATTTCTAGATTTGATCGTTTCTGTGATTCTGTACCAGTACTTGCAGAGTCCCAGGTCATGATTTCCGTAACGGCACATACAATTTGATATTCACACGATATTCGACATATGCTGTTTTGAAATCTGCTGACGTGTACTCTCTTCTTTACCCGGTTCTCGACACATAGCCTCAAGAACACAATAAATGGTGCACACCTCCTTATTTAGGAAAAGTCTAACGGAATTGTGAAGTATCCCTCACAACAGTACTCCTGAGAAACAAAATTTTAGTCGACTGTCTGCATCTGCATCTGTACACCCACTTGTTCGCTATTATTTGCTTTAATCCGTATAACATGTACAGTAATAGCTCATTATGAATGAAAAGACAATAGTGGCGTAATGTTCTACATTATTTATTATTTAATTTACAAACCGGTTTTCGGCTGTTATACCATCATCTGGTACAAAGATAAGTAATTATTTAGATCTAACCATACACATCAATGACCATATTAATACTTTCAACGTGCCACCACAGATATTGTAATACCAGCCAATTGTCAACACTCAGTGACCCATAAACATGTTGCCTTTCATTCAATGATAAATCGCCTAATATCCATTTCCATGGCTGAAAACAACACCCAAATGGAGTTAAATGCAATCATACAAATAGCATCAAATAATGGCTGCCCTCCTTCTTTGGTGGAATCAACAATGCACAAAAAACAGTAGCAACATGTGTACTCTCTTCTTTACCCGGTTCTCGATCATAGCCTCAAGAACACAATAAATGGTGCACAACTCCTTATTTAGGAAAAGTCTCATTGGATGTAGCCAGAAAGGTTACATTCAGGGACGTAAAAACATCACTTCATGTACACGACACTGTTGATCACATTTTCCTAATCGTAAAGACAAAACTACAGCTTTGGAAAAGAGCGGAATATATAGAATTACTTGTAACTGTGACAAATTCTATATAGTTCAGTCTGGCAGGGCAATATGCGCCCGCTTGAAGGAACACCACAGAAGTTTGAAACTTAGGAAAGGGGACTCTAGTTTTGCAGATCACAAGTTTACAGAATGCCATAGTTACAAGATAAAACATCGATTATTACGCCACAGAAAGAAGACGAACTGTATTGAAATAATGGAAATTAATAAACACATGACCATCTTTCTGAGCTTAGAACTGAATCACCAGACACAGTTCCAATACCCGCACTTCTAACTGCAGATACTAGTCATAATCCCATCTAGTCCATGCTGCAGTTTACCCCTCTTACTTACATGCCCCATTATCCTTTATTTCAGTTACTATAATCTTTCTTGCTGTATTAAAACTTTTTACTTTGTATGGTAACAGTTGTTTCACTTACCTGTTTAATAGCTGTAGCATATCTAAACTATTTTTAATGTAGGGACCTCGCGGTTAGAGGCGCCATGTCACGGATTGCGCGGCCCCTGCCACCGAAAGCTCGCGTCCTCCCTCGGGCATGGGTGTGTGTGTTGTTCTGAGCATAAGTTAGTTTAAGTTAGATTAAGTAGTGTGTAATCCTAGGAACCGATGAACATTTGTAATTTAGGACCTACTAAAGACAAGATTTTTTAGTTCAACCACACCTTTCGAATACGCCACCAAAGTTAATTCTTCAATGAACAAATGCTGTAATTTATACTAAAGTGCCAAAGAAAGTGGTACAGAGATATTTAAACAGGTGGAATACGGCGTTGCAGTCGACAGCGCCTATACAAGACGACAAAGATCTGATACAGTTGTTATATCGGTTACTGCTACTACAATGGCAGATTATCAAGATATTCGTAGTTACTAGAAGGTTTCAGATAGATTATATAATGGTAAGACAGAGATTTAGGAACCAGGTTTTAAATTGTAAGACATTTCCAGGGGCAGATGTGGACTCTGACCACAATCTATTGGTTATGAACTGTAGATTAAAACTGAAGAAACTGCAAAAAGTTCGGAATTTGAGGAGATGGGACCTGGATAAACTGAAAGAACCAGAGGTTGTACAGAGTTTCAGGGAGAGCTTAAGGGAACAATTGACAGGAATGGGGGAAAGAAATACAGTAGAAGAAGAATGCGTAGCTTTGAGAGATGAAATAGTGAAGGCAGCAGAGGATCAAGTAGGTAAATCGACGACGGCTAGTAGAAATCCTTGGGTAACGGAAGAGATACTGAATTTTATTGATGAAAGGAGAAAATATAAAAATGCAGTAAATGAAGCAGGCAAAAACGAATACAAACGTCTCAAAAATGAGATCGACAGGAAGCGCAAAATGGCTAAGCAGGGATGGCTAGAGGACAAATGTAAGGATGTAGAGGCTTATCTCACGACGGCTAAGATAGATACTGCCTACAGGAAAATTAAAGAGACCTTTGGAGAAAAGATAACCACTTGCATGAATATCAACAGCTCAGATGGAAACCCAGTTCTAAGCAAAGAAGGGAAAGCAGAAAGGTGGAATGAGTATATAGAGGGTCTATACAGGAGCGATATTCTTGAGGACAATATTATAGAAATGGAAGAGGATGTAGATGAACATGAAATGGGAGATACGATACTGCGAGAAGATTTTGACAGAGCAGTGAAAGACCTGAGTCGAAACAAGTCCCCGGGAGTAGACAACATTCCATTAGAACTACTGACAGCCTTGGGAGAGCCAGTCCTGACAAAACTCTACCATCTGGTGAGCAAGATCTATGAGACAGGCGAAATTCTCTCAGACTTCAAGAAGAATATAATTATTCCAATCCCAAAGAAAGCAGGTGTTCACAGATGTGAAAATTACCGAACTATCAGTTTAATAAGTCACAGCTGCAAAATACTAACGCGAATTCTTTATAGAAGAATGGAAAAACTGGTAGAAGCCGACCTCGGGGAAGATCAGTTTGGATTCCGTAGAAATGTTAGAACACATGAGGCAATACTGACCCTACGACTTATCTTAGAAGAAAGATTAAGGAAAGGCAAACCTACGTTTCTAGCATTTGTAGACTTAGAGAAAGCTTTTGACAATGTTGACTGGAATCCTCTCTATCAAATTCTAAAGGTGGCAGGAGTAAAATACAGGGAGCGAAAGGCTATTTACAATTTCTACAGAAAGCAGATGGCAGTTATAAGAGTCGAGGGGCATGAAAGGAAAGCAGCAGTTGGGAAGGGAGTGAGACAGGGTTGTAGCCTCTCCCCGATGCTCTTCAATCTGTATACTGAGTAAGCAGAAAAGGAAACCAAAAAAAAGTTCGGAGTAGGTATTAAAATCCATGGAGAAGAAATAAAAACTTTGAGGTTCACCGACGACATTGTAAGTCTGTCAGAGACAGCAGAGGACGTGGAAGAGCAGTTGAACGAAATGGACAGTGTCTTGAAAGGAGGGTATAAGATTAACATCAACAAAAGCAAAACGAGGATAGTGGAATGTAATCGAATTAAGTCGGGTGATGCTGAGGGAATTAGATTAGGAAATGAGACACTTAAAGTAGTAAAGGAGTTTTGCTATTTGGGGAGCAAAATAACTGATGATGGTCGAAGTAGAAAAGATATAAAATGTAGACTGACAATGGCAAGGAAAGCGTTACTGAAGAAGAGAAATTTGTTAACATCGAGTATTGATTTAAGTGTCAGGAAGTCGTTTCTGAAAGTATTTGTATGGAGTGTAGCCATGTATGGAAGTAAAACATGGACGATAAATAGTTTTGACAAGAAGAGAATAGAAGCTTTCGAAATGTGGTGCTACAAAAGAATGCTGAAGATTAGATGGGTAGATCACATAACTAATGAGGAGGTATTGACTAGAAGAAGGGATCGGTTGGTAGGACATGTTCTAAGGCATCAAGGGATCACCAATTTAGTACTGGAGGGCAGCGTGGAGGGTAAAAATCGTAGAGGGAGACCAAGAGATGAATACACTAAACAAATTCAGAAGGATGTAGGTTACAGTAGGTACAGGGAGATGAAGAAGCTTGCACAGGATAGAGTAGCATGGAGAGCTGCATCAAACCAGTCTCAGGACTGATGACCACAACAACAACAACAACAGGTATTTTAACGTGGTATTACAGTCGGCTCACAAGCGAAGGGACTGGCGATGAAGTGGGGATTTTCCCGTTCGACCATTTCACGCGTGTACCGTGAATATCAGGTATCCGGTAAAACATCAAGTCTCCGACATTGCTGCAAGCAAGAACGGGACCAACGACGACTGAAGAGAGTCGTTCAGTGCGACCAAAGTGCAACCCTTTTCCGACTTACTTGGGCAATTCCAGCAGGCAATGTGACACCCCACACGTCCAGAATTGCTACAGTGTGGCTCCAGGAATATTCTTTTGAGTTTCAACACTTCCACTGGCCACCAAACTCCTCAGACATGAACATTATTGAGCGTATTAGGACTGCCTTGCAACGTGCTGTTCAGAAGAGATCTCCACCCCCTCGTATTCTTACGGATTTGTGGGCAGCCCTGCAGGATTTATGGTGTCAATTGCCTCCAGCAGTACTTCAGACGTTAGTGGAGTCCATGTCACTACGTGCTGTGGCACTCTGCGTGCTCGCGGGGGCCCTACACGATATTAGGAAAGTGTTCAAGTTTCTTTGTCTCTTCGGTGTATATATAGTCATATACGCCACATATTTTATCTTAGTCAAATAATCTTACATCGCATTTAGACAAGAATAATACGTCTTGTTTTATTTTCAAACCTTACGTTAACATTTTCCACCTCTTGAAATGGGTATACTCTGTAGGCGCACTAAATTAAAATCTTTGATCCAACAAAATTTCACCAATTACTTATCTTTGTACCTGATAACGGCATAACAGCCGAAAACCGGTCTATGAAACAAATAAGATTCATTATTATATATTACAATATTCATTATTACATTAGTGTTGTGTGTGTTTTCACTCATTATTCTACCTAGAACCGACGGAACAGTCAATCAAGTAATAGCTCAGTAACACTTCTTTTGTGTTTAATAATGACTTTTCCTCAACATGAACGTACTGGCGTTTGTCTGCCAAGGAACCCACAATTCAGTCAAAACTCTTCTGAACTTTTCTATACGAACAAATGTTATTAGGAATAATCGACGTAGTACTTAATTAGTAGCTTTTCACCTTTGTTTTTTGCGGAATACCAGCGATCGCAACTGCTTGCTGAACCATTAGTTCTGATATCTACAGCACTCATCATAATATTATTACGGAAACAATGAGAGCTTGACGAAAAAATATTTGGAAACAGAGATTCGCCTTTAGGTTTTCCTTCTGCCCTTGTTGATACGGGTTCACGATTTAGCGATAAATATTGGTGTTTTACGTGAGCTTAAAGATTGTTCCATTTTGATTTATAAGTTAGTAAAGCTGCGCTTGTCAACAAGTCGAAAGTGCACGCAAGCAAAATCAAATATTATATCTTCTCTAACACTGAACACATACTCAGGATTTTATCCCGCTTCGACTATGTTGTGAAGTAAATCGCAAGTGTATGAACATTACTGTAAAGACGGAAACTCGGATCCTTCTTATGTCTGGGCACACAAACATTATAATGTGAAGATGGACCCGGTACAACTACAAACTCTGACGAATTCTCGGTTAGCTCAATTACATCACTTCATGTACAGACATAAATCATTAACGGACGGGACATGTTAACTCAATGCGAGATACAGGGGGACGGGACATGTTAACTCAATGCGAGATACAGGGGGGGGGGGGGGGGGGGACAGTACAAATCAATGGTACTATATAAGGATTTTAACAGTTAGTTGGGCTACATTGGACAGGGGTGGAACGATCGAATGAGCAGGGACAAAATTACCAATTTAAAAATTTGTTCTAAAATTGCGAAGTCACTCCAACTTGGTCACTGATAACCCAACATCAACTCTCTATACGATTATCCAAAGCGGCGTAAATACTTGCAACGAATTTATTTCCTTTCTGAAGCCAATATTTAATAATCATATTACAGCCATACTAATACTGACAATAAAATTTATAATTTAACATCTTAAAATCTCAACCTTTTATGCTAGCCTCTCAATTGTTATTCTTCGTTAGAAATTTCAATTACCTGAATTAACCTACACCAATATTCAGCTGTCTTCTTTCCTCACTTACTCA
Source organism: Schistocerca cancellata (assembly GCF_023864275.1). Classification (NCBI taxonomy): domain Eukaryota; kingdom Metazoa; phylum Arthropoda; class Insecta; order Orthoptera; family Acrididae; genus Schistocerca; species Schistocerca cancellata. The sequence goes on along the minus strand of NC_064626.1, from coordinate 411,391,128 downwards.
CGAGGCAGAATAAGCGTAACCAAATCAACTACTAACTCTTTAAACTTACGGGAATATACAAGTGAATATGGAAGTAAATATACTAATATTGTTTAGACGTGTAGAAGAGATAATGGCAACAAAATGACCTTCATGTTCGCCAACATTAGTTTTGACACAATCAGAAGTGGACCATCGCTTCCTTTTTGGTAATGTCTGGTTGTGTCACGATCGCCGCACAATCACACATCTTGGCTGATTGATTTGGGGTAGGGGAGCACATAGCGTTGTCATCGATACCATCGGACTACGAAAGAATGAGGAAGGAAATCGGACGTGGCCTTTCAAAGGAACCATATCGGCACATGCCTGAAGCAGTTTAGGGGAAACACGGAAAACCTAAATCAGGATGGCCGGACGCAGGTTTGAATCGACGTCCTACTTAATGCAAGTCCAATGTGTTAGCCACTGCGCCACCTCGCTCGGTCATACATCTTGTCCATGTGCTCCATCCGTCTACCTCAGCCCACATAAATGTAAGACAATACCAGCTCTTACACCTGAAACAGTTTGTTATCACAGACCAGAAACAGCAACAACTTTTAGAAAGCAAATAGTTTCTACTGCAACCACTTCCACCAGGGTCTCCGCAAGCTGCCATTTCTTTTTCAAGTCATCGGTCCTCTGATTGGTTTGATGTGGCCCGCCCACGAATTCCCCTCCTGTGCCAAACTCGCAACGTACGTCGTCAGTTATATGCTGGATGTATTCCAATCTCTGTTTTCCTCTATAGTTTTTACCCTCTACGGCTTCCTCTAGTACCACGGAAGTTATTACCTGATGTCTTAACAGATGTCCTGTCATCCTGTCCCTTCTTCTTGATCTTGTTTCCCATATATTCCTTTCCTCGGTGATTCTGCGGAGAACCTCCTCTTTTCTTATTCTATCAGACCTCCTAATTTTCAACATCTTCCGTAGCACCACATTTCATATGATTCTATGATATTCTATTCCGGTTTTCCCACAGTCCTCGTTCCACTACCATACAATCCTGTGATCCAAACGTACATTCTCAGAAATTTCTTCCTCAAATTAAGGCCAGTGTTTGATACCTATAAGCTTCTCTTGGCCAGGAACGACACTTTTGCCAGTACTAGTGGGTTGTTTATTTCCTGCTTGCTTCGTCCGTCATGGGTTTCTGTGCTGCCTTGATAGCAGAATTCCTTAAGTTCGTCTGCTTCGTGATCGTCCATTCTGACGTTACGTTTGTCGCAGTTCTCATTGCTCCTACTTCACATTGCTCCTACTTCTCATTACTTTCATTTTATTCGATTTATTCTCAGTCCATATTCGATATTGATTAGACTGTTAATTCCATTCATCACACCCTGTAATTCTTCTTCAGTTTCACTGAGGATAGCAATGTCATCAGCGAAGCCCGCAGCTCGTGGTCGTGCGGTAGCGTTCTCGCTTCCCACGCCCGGGTTCCCGGGTTCGATTCCCGGCGGGGTCAGGGATTTTCTCTGCCTCGTGATGGCTGGGTGCTGTGTGATGTCCTTAGGTTAGTTAGGTTTAAGTAGTTCTAAGTTCTAGGGGACTGATGATCATAGATGTTAGGTCCCATAGTGCTCAGAGCCATTTGAACCATTTTTTCATCGGCGAATCTTATCATCGACATCATGTCACCTTGAAGTTTAATCGCGCTCTTGAAGCCTTCCTTTATTTGTCCCATTTCTTCTTCGATGTATAGACTGAAAAGTAGGAGAAAGATTACTTCTCTGTCTTACGCCCTTTTTAATCCAAACACTTCATTCTCGATCTTCCAGTCTCATTGTTTCCTCTTGGCTCTTGTGCATGCTGTATACACCCATCTTTCCCTACAGCTTACCCCTATTTTTCTCAGACTTTCAAACATCTTTCATCATTTTACACTGTCGAACGCTTTCTTTGCATTTATTCATATTGTCGAAGCTCTGTTCTAATTAATTACTTACAATGACACTGCAGACCGTGCCAAAGTGTCATGAAAAAACAAATTGTTACGTAACTATGAAAATTTTACGTAAGTCCGGTAAGCGATTTGAACCACCTACTTTTCCATTATTATTTTCAATACCCCTTCTGCTTTTTATAAAAAAGTAAAATATCAATAATATTTTTTCGCTATCTCATCAGAAAAGTACAGCCACACACTATGCACAAAAAATTACAAGATCAATGCTCCAATTTTGGAGTAATAACAGAACTGACAGCCAACAAGTTTTTTTAGGTTTTCTATTGCACTGATTCACATATTGTCGAATCAGTTCTAATTAATTACGCTACAGTGACCCAGTATAACAGGCTGTCTCATGCATTGATATTTAGATACACACAAGGGTTTGAGAACCTGCATGAATTGGAGGAAATTAAGCACTGGCATGCATAAATTTCATCTGCATATGAACACAGCGTCAGTATATGTGTGCAATGACTGGCATTTTACTCAAACACACTTGCAAATTTATCTAGCACTTGTCTCGTAAACACATGGCTTTAAAATCGCAGAAATTATTTCCACAATACAAGCTTTTATAATACCATGTCTCGATGTTTTTCAACATATAAAGTACTTCACATCAATAAAACATTTAAAATTATGCATTTGTTGTACATACCTCCGAAAAGTAACTGATCCTCCTTTCACAAACTTGTGTTTAGATCTGTAGCAATGACAATACTGCACCATAGCTGTTATTAAAACTCAAACGTGCAAAACGTAGATAAAACAAGGCGAATACGTGTAATATTCAAGTTTCGTTATTACTGCAAATTGTAAAGATGCACCATCATCCACGTGACTAGCCCGGTTTCACGTTGTTAAATGCGCAGTAGCCTATGCTCACTCCATAGATATACATTATGTCCATAGCCACCGATCTTCCTCCTTTCGAAACTCACCCATTAGACAGACAAACCTCTTTCCTCTTCAGAAAAATTCGACATACATAGGCAGAGCAGACGAACCAACTCATATCGGTTAGTGTCAACCTAGATCATCGTGCCTTATACGGCACATGATGGAGGAATAAATTTTTTCATATTACCGGTTTCGTCATTCAGCTATAGAGTTTGGAAGGTTAATGAATTGTCTTTATAGCCCATAATCTTCTGCAGAGTGGAAGATTTATTCGGGAAGAGAAATACTGGTTACGACAAAGGATATTAATGAATATAAATAATGTGAAACAGTTGCCAAAATATCACAATTCTTTTAATACGGCTCTGCATGGTGTTATAGTTGGAACACAACCGAAATTACATGTTGTCTTCTTTGTTTAGGGCTTCTTTTTATGCAGTTGCAGATATGCCATTGGTATTTGTTAATTATCGTCTTTTGCAACTGTCATGGAAGTCTTATAAGACCAGATGCGTTTCGGTTTATTCTAGAGTATTTTCAGTGGTCAGTGTAACAATATGGTTTTTTCCTCTTACAATTATGTTTGCTAGGATCATGAACAGTTCGCAAGGTTTACTTACTACTATAAACATTTTTGATTCTTATCGCTATTCACGGTTTTACTGTTGTTTATGTCATTATTCTCGTTCTTCCACGTGTATGTATTGGGTTTCACCACACTGTACTCTCAGTGCACTTAATATTTCACGTTTCAATGTTGAGAAGAACTACTATGCTCTCTCTATTTCGTGTGTTTTATTTTGCTGCTATGGGATGTGGTCGTCTTTTGTTTGTTTTGGTAAAGGTGGCAGCATCTGTTATCGCTCTGTGAATGTTTATATTTTCCGACTAGAAAAGACAGCAGTGACTCCAACCACTACCAAAACAAACAAAAGACGAACACATCCCGCAATAGCAAGACGAAACACACGAAATGGCGAGATGACAGTAGTTCTTCTCAACACAGAAACGTGAATATTTAGTGCAGTGAAAGTGCGGTGTGCTGAATATCCAAACATTCACGTAGAAGAACAAGAAGAATGAAGCAAACAACACAAAACCATGAATAATAATGATAAGGATTAAAATGTTTACTGTAGTAAGTAAAGCATGCGATGCGTTCATGATCCTAGCAAACAAACTCATCATCATCATCATCATCATCATCATTTAAGACTGATTATGCCTTTCAGCGTTCAGTCTGGAGCATAGCCCCCCTTATACAGTTCCTCCATGATCCCCTATTCAGTGCTAACATTGGTGCCTCTTCTGATGTTAAACCTATTACTTCAAAATCATTCTTAACCGAATCCAGGTACCTTCTCCTCGGTCTGCCCCGACTCCTCCTACCCTCTACTGCTGAATCCATGAGTCTCTTGGGTAACCTTGCTTCTCCCATGCGTGTAACATGACCCCACCATCTAAGCCTGTTCGCCCTGACTGCTACATCTATAGAGTTCATTCCCAGTTTTTCTTTGATTTCCTCATTGTGTACACCCTCCTGCCATTGTTCCCATCTACTAGTACCTGCAATCATCCTAGCTACTTTCATATCCGTAACCTCAACCTTGTTGATAAGGTAACCTGAATCCACCCAGCTTTCGCTCCCATACAAAAAAGTTGGTCGAAAGATTGAACGGTGCACAGATAACTTAGTCTTGGTACTGACTTCCTTCTTGCAGAAGAGAGTAGATCGTAGCTGAGCGCTCACTGCATTAGCTTTGCTACACCTCGCTTCCAGTTCTTTCACTATGTTGCCATCCTGGGAGAATATGCATCCTAAGTACTTGAAACCGTCCACCTGTTCTAACTTTGTTCCTCCTATTTGGCACTCAATCCGTTTATATTTCTTTCCCACTGACATTACTTTCGTTTTGGAGATGCTAATCTTCATACCATAGTCCTTACATTTCTGATCTAGCTCTGAAATATTACTTTGCAAACTTTCAATCGAATCTGCCATCACAACTAAGTCATCCGCATATGCAAGACTGCTTATTTTGTGTTCACATATCTTAATCTCACCCAGCCAGTCTATTGTTTTCAACATATGATCCATAAATAATATGAACAACAGTGGAGACAGGTTGCAGCCTGTCTTACCCCTGAAACTACTCTGAACCATGAACTCAATTTACCGTCAACTCTAACTGCTGCCTGACTATCCATGTAAAGACCTTTAATTGCTTGCAAAAGTTTGCCTCCTATTCCATAATCTTGTAGAACAGACAATAACTTCCTCCTAGGAAACCGGTCATATGCCTTTTCTAGATCTATAAAGCATAGATACAATTCCCTGTTCCACTCATAACACTTCTCCATTATATGCCGTAAGCTAAAGATGTGGTCCTGACAACCTCTAAGAGGCCTAAACCCACACTGATTTTCATCCAATTGGTCCTCAACTAATACTCGCACTTTCCTTTCAACAATACCTGCGAAGATTTTGCCCACAACGCTGATTAAAGAGATACCTCTGTAGTTGTTACAATCTTTTCTGTTTCCATGTTTAAAGATTGGTGTGATTACTGCTTTTGTCCAGTCTGATGGAACCTGTCCCGACTCCCAGGCCATTTCAATTATCCTGTGTAGCCATTTAGGACCTGACATTCCACTGTATTTGATGAGTTCCGACTTAATATCATCCACCCCAGCCGCTTTATTGCACTGCAATCTATTGACCATTTTTTCCACTTCCTCAAATGTGATCCTATTTCCATCATCATTCCTGTCCCATTCTACCTCGAAATCTGAAACATTACTGATCGCATTTTCACCTACATTGAGCAACTCTTCAAAATATTCCCTCCATCTGCCCAAGGCATCCACAGGATTCACCAGCAGTTTACCTGACCTGTCCAAAATACTTGTCATTTCCTTCTTACCTCCCTTTCGAAGACTGCTAATTACACTCCAGAATGGTTTTCCAGCAGCTTGACCCATAGTCTCCAACCTGTTTCCAAAGTCTTCCCACGATTTCTTCTTCGATGCTGCAATTATCTGTTTGGCTTTGTTTCTTTCTTCAACATAGCTTTCTCTATCTACCTGGGTTCTGGTATGTAGCCATTTTTGATACGCCTTCTTTTTCCTTTTACAGGCTGCCTTGACTGTATCATTCATTCCAGCAAGCTGTTTGCTTCATCCTACTTTTACACACTACTGTTCCAAGACATTCTTTAGCCACTTCTAGTACTGTGTCCCTGTACTTTGTCCATTCCTTTTCCAATGACTGTAATTGACTACATTCAACTAACTGGTACCTTTCTGAGATCGCTGTTATGTACTTGTGCCTGATTTCCTTATCCTGAAGTTTCTCCACTCTTATCCTCCTACATACGGACCTGACCTCCTGCACTTTCGGCCTCACAATCCCAATTTCACTGCAAACTGCAAACAAACTTGTAAGGTAAAAAAAACCACACTACTGCTGATGCTTTAGAATAAAGTGAAACGCGTCTGGTCTTAATAAGACTTTCTTTAGAGCTATAAAAGTCGGTAATTAACATATAAAACATGCATTATAATTCTTATAATATTTCACGGATTTTTTTCCTAAAAAGTGATTCTGTAACTCATCAGTGAAGTGAATATGTAGAATAAATTACGCTTTTTTCATTTTTAGCCGGCCGTTGTGGCTGAGCGGTTCTAGGCGCTTCCGTCTGGAACCCCGCGACCGCTACGGTCGCAGGTTCGAATCCTGCCTCGGGCATGGATGAGTGTGATGTCCTTAGGTTAGTTAGGTTTAAGTAGTTCTAAATTCTAGGGGACTGATGACCTCAGAAGTTAAGTCCCATAGTGCTCAGAGCCATTTGAATCATCATTTTTAAGTCACTCCATCGTACGCAGCCAATCTGAATACGGAAATACCTATTCACGTGCTTGTGCTGCGAAGAATATTTCATGACTCTTAAGACGTCATTTGAAGCATATGCGGCAAAGTTTTCCTCGCGAACTCTGTATCTTCGGTGCGGGGACTTCGATGTGTGGTCCCTCTGGTCATTGATGATGCCCCCTGTGGAGAGATATGTTGCTGTTTAATTACCATAATTGTAAACTAAGCTAAAATTGTCGGAATCAAGTATTGTCGACTGATCTCTGGATTGTTGATAACACATTTAAATCAAAGTTTCAATTGCGTATTCTGTCTTCTGGGATTTAGCACTTATCATAAGGAAACAGTGTGTACCGTGTTTGCACAGAGTAGCTCAGTTAAAAGTAGCCCGCGAATGCAAGCGTAAACAGCTGCAACAGTGGACAGTTTTATATAGTAATCGATTGTCTGCATTCTTCTGTTAGCATTTCAGTTTATTTCATCAGCGAAGTTAGACGTTTCTCTTTGAGGTCTCCAAAATTATTTTCTCGGCAGAAGAAAGAACTGAAATTGTGGAAGTATATGTGAAAACAGGTTTGGTTAAGGAAACTCGCGAAGTTTTCGGGGTCAAGTATCCGGATGGAGGGCTACCAGCAAAGAGAGCGGTACGGAATCTGTATAAAACTGCCGCACCTTCAGACCTGTGCAAAATGTGAACCGACAAAGAATTCCTTCAGTTCGTACACCAGAAGTTGTTGCAAACATTTGCCGAGGGATTATTCAGAGCCCAAAGAAGTCTACACGTAAATTGGTCCAACAGGCGTACGAGAGTAGGACTAGTTGCCAATGGGTACAGAAAAAAGTATTAATTTGAAGCCACATCTTATGACGGTTGTGCAGCAATTACGGAAGGTTGACAGTCAGAAACATGCAGATTACTGCACGTGGCTTTTGAATAACATCAACCATGGTTTGTTGGCCCCTTTTGATTACACCATGAGTGATGTAGTATAGTTCCATCTTCCCGGTCACGTGAATTCACAGAATACGAGGCACTGGGCAACGGACCCACTACATGATGAAAAAATCGGTATTTGGTGCGGTGTAACAGGAACGCGCATTATTGCACCGATATTTTTGACACTACCCTCAACACGGTTGCATACATGGAAATTTTTTGTACATTTTGTGCTTAACTCACTGAATATGAAAGACAATACTGTTTCTCCCAGCAAGATGGTGTAACATGCTATAAGTCTGAGGTATTCCTGAAGAGTCCATAATGTCTTCACTGAGGAACGAACTGTCAGCAAACATTATGGCCATCACGTTTGCCGGATTTCACAACATTACCGAACATTACTCCGGGTGTATTTGAATATGCTTAGACGTGCACAGCTCTGTATTGATACTGCATAGGGTCACTTTCAACATAAATGTATTTTTCATTATAAATAAATGGTAAGTCCATTTTAGCTGTTCGGTTCTGCAATTTTGTTTCATTTCCGTTGTACTTACACTGTCTAGTTTTATCTGAGCAACCCCGTATTTACGTGTAAGTGTTCTAAGGAAGGAATAAGGACCTGTAAGGGTTGTAGAGTGTGAGCTGTAAGGGAGACAGCGATCAGTATCTGATGGCTGTGGCTGCGTGCGCAGGTTGCCGGCACGAGGGCGTCACGGTACCGGAGGGCGGTGTGGTGGCGACCGCGGAGCCGTGCCTATCGTGCCGCTGCTCCTCGGGGTCGCTGCAGTGCCGCCTGCAAGTGTGCCCCCGTATGCCACAGCCGCAGCAGCTGCCGCCGGGCTGTCGCCTGCAGCTTCAACCGGGGAAATGCTGTCCGCAGCTCGTTTGCGGTCAGTCGCTACTGCTGGAACGCTCTCTCTACCTTCAGTTATTGCACTAATTCGCCTGCCCTACGCAGAGTGTTTAAAAGTCTTTGCATCAAACGTCTAGGGGTGACAGCTTACGTCGCGGGGAACAACTCTTGTTAGTGACAAAACGTTCACTGATGCTTCTTGGCGACGCTAGGGATCATTATTTTACTTAGCTAACCAGCAGATTAAAACTGTGTTCCGTACCGAAACTCGAAGGCGGGACCTTTGCCTTTCACGGGCGAGTGCCCTACCGACTGAGCTATCCAAGCAAGACTGACGACTCGTCCTCACAGCTTTATTTCCGCCGATATCTTCTCTCCTACCTCCCAGACTTCACAGAAGCTCTCCCGCTAAATTTGCAAGACTTGCTAGCACTCCTGCAAGAGAGGATAGTGTTGCAGTTTTGGCAGGAGAGCCTGTGTCAATTTTTGGAAGGTAGGAGAGGATGTATCGGCGAAAGTAAAGCTGTGAGGACGGGTCATCATTCGTACTTGGATAGCGTAGTCGGCAGAGCATTTGCCAGCGAAAGGCAAACGTCCCGAATTCGAGTCTCGGTCCGACACACAGTTTTAATCTATCAGGAAACTGTATATCAGCGCACACTCCGCTGCAGAGATAAAATTTCATTCTGGCATTTTATTATTAATTGCGGAAAAATATCTTTCTCCCTTTAGAGAAACACATTCTTAATGTTCTCTTCTTGAAAAATAATTCCACCAAATTATAGCAGTATGCAGATGCAGCACAAATGGTTACTAGATGGTACTAGTTTGGTGAAAACTCGACATCCCAGGACTGTTGAATTTATTAAATCGACGCCTAACATCGTCGGGAAGCGTCAGCGAAAAATTTATCCCTAGCAAAATTTGTTCCCCATGACGTGTTCTATCACTCCTAGACGTTTGATGTGAAGACGTATATATCGGTCATTAGAACGGAATGTCGGTCTTTTGACGAGCTGATCTACAGAATAAATTGAATTACTCACACTGCGCGAAGTGTTAGGTGTCGTTGTTTAGCCAAATTATACTACTGTTAATTCTCACTGAAACGAGCAAACGCACTGAATTTTGTCAGACTGAACTTTCCACGTAGGTTTAATCTGCCCTGTAATAGTTGTTGATGTTGTTTTTAGGAAAAAAAATATCGTATGACCACGAAGAGAAGACGACCTAGTCCACTCTTATCTATTCACTTCGGAAAATACTAGTAAATACACAGTTTAAAATTGATTGCTATCCTCAGCGGTAAATATGTGCGATGACTTAGTGGTCAGGTGTTGATTAAATTTAAGAAAAATATAGTCCTGTAGCATTACTAACTGGTAGACCCAAAGAGGTGTAATTACAGTCCTCTCATTTCAGCATTTTCATTTTTGTGGTGACTTATTCCACTATTTCATAAATTGAGGAATCTGTGTATCGCGTACAACTGCAAACTACTCTCACTGCGCCGTCAAGAATATAGTGCTATGTTTGTATTGTTATCAAGCAGAGAGATCAGAGACGGGTATGATTTGGTACTGGTACATCGCCTGCACTTTCTGATGAGTATCAGAGAAACCACTGAAGTTAAGGTCTCCGCCCATTAGTCGGATAACCACCGACACTTTTACATCTCCCATCCACATACTGCACTGCCAACAGATCTGGAATTCAACTAAGGGCGTCGGAGCACATTTTGGTGAATAGGAGCGGTAGCCACCAGCTTTCCACTTGCTGGTAAAATTGTAAAAGTGAATATTCCTCATAGTAACAGAATTTCAGACAGTTATCGCTGCAAGAACATTATGTCTCTTAATAAGCAGCCTGTGTGGCTATTACGTTTACGCAAATGCAGCTAAAGGTACAGGGGAACATGGTCGAGGAGTGAGCGTACACATTGTATCAGAATAGCAGAGTAATACAGTGCAGTGAAGTCGCTTATTTTATGCTATGCACTCGCCCATGCATCACAGAGCTATAAACACAATGTCATAATGATGACAGACTTAGCACACAAACAGACTACAACATGGGATACCCACGGCTCTCTTACAGTGGCACTTTAGCTACATCGTGATGAATTTTACGATGGAGATTATGTTAACGTGTTCAGCACGTCTTATGTAGCACCCTGTTGTCAATCTTCTCTTTCGTGGGATTTGGCGAAAGGTTTGTAAATGTGACTTCTCAACCAGAATCTGATATACAGTTTTCATTAGTTACTTATGTTTTGGACGTTTATCATTACGATCGACTCCACAGAAAGCTGTTTTGTCACCTGGTTACAAGATAGAAATGGTAGGGGTGTGACGTGAGGCGACTCTTACGCAGACACGGAAGCCTGAACTGCCCCGCATGCATAAAAGATGACCACATCAGCATATTCCTCGTCCGTAAAACGCTCACGTACAAATAATGTGGACTGCGGCGGCGCCCTGGCGTGGGAGACTAGTTAGGCAAGGTCTCGGGTAAAAATATACATAAATATAAAAATTCGTATTTTTAAAAATCAGTTATTACTGGATGACAGAACAGCAGCGACGAAGAAAAAAACAGCGAATAATTTATAGACCGAACGCCTGTAATCTTATTCTGAAATAATGCTGTGCCTCACTACAGCATAGAAGCGCGATGCATCTTCACGCTGCTGCTTGTTCATAAACACGAGTCAAGTTTCAGCACCGCGTGGTTCTAAAACGTTATAATTACTTTTACACATTTTTTTCTAGCGCTCTACCATTAAGCATCATAAGGAAAAAAAACTGAGATCACTGCAATTGTACTATTTCATGTCGACGGTCGCAAAGTAAGCTCACCTGACAAAAATTCATCACCTGGCATGTCAATGTTAATATTAGCTACAAATGCTTACAGATCGTGTCGAATGTATTGGAATACATGTGCAATTGCTGTGTCTCTCGAGCTGATTTATCTCATTTGTCGTATGTAAAATGAAACAAGAGTGATACGTCAAAGCGAAAAAACAGAGTGAATACCATTGCACATAGCAAAGGTCATGCCATAATGGAAATATCCCATTTCACAGTTTGGTCGCAAGCTATCTCTGTGCGGACTGATCAGCAATCTCAGTTTATTTCGAATTCACGACAAAATTTTAGCCGAAGCACCATAAGGAAGGGCCAGGGCCATTGGCGTATGACTTGGCTCGTGGCTAAAAATGGAGTTGCATAACAGTCATTGCTACAGATTACAACGTGAATGAACACTCCAGGAGGAACTGCATCGTATGTTCACTTTACATAGCGTCACTTCAGTCGACCAAGTTATCATGATACAACGCCCAACGATATATCTACAGCGAACCGATTAAAACTTCAAATGCCTTATTTTGAGTTATTTTATCAATGAAATAACATTTCTGGCTGTATCTTAAGGACATCGTACATCTACATAAACTTCTTGGAGTACGACGCAAAAGGAGTGATGCGAGCTACAGGCAGCTCGATTACGGTATTTCTGACGTTTTAATTACAGGGAAATGACATGTATGCTTCAGGTGGAATGTATCGTTAATCAGCATAGTTACATTGAGATGACCGACAACAAGGTTCTTCCATTTCCCCATCATCTTAACGAGGATGTATCATTGCTAATCTTGGCTTCAATGGTAATAACGTCTATAATTCTCGCATTCACCAGTCTGTCGATGATACTGTTCGATATGAGACATATTTAGAAACAATCAGACATCTGGTATGGCCATAAAGTTGCCGGACTTGAATTACATCTTAGTCTCCGAGACCACTTGGAGTAATATGCCAATCAGCACGAACGGCATCAACACAACCTTCCATACATGCACGATTTATTGTAGGACGAGAGACTGAACACTGGCATATTACATCGAGAATCCTGTTCCATTCATGTCACAATGAAAGTATGTGTTGTCAATGCTTTATGTTTCAAGGATGAAGTATACCACGGAAAAGCAACCTTACCCTTCCTTTGTATGATTCGCAGGATGTGTTCAAGATATAAATCTTCTACGTTAAAGCATCTCAATTAGTCGATTGAACTTTTGTTGTTATTTATGAAATTGTACAGTTATTGGAACAAGATAGAAGTAATAGCCCTCCTGATTGTACAGAGATTAACTGCACACACAGCTTGCGGAGCATAGACAAAAGAGAGACCATTGGTAGGGCACACTGTTCTCATTAATACAACAGCATCATAATTAGTCATAGTTCAATTCACAGAGGACAACGTAACAGGATCTAGCAAGAGTCGCCGTAAATTCACCTCGAGAAATAATACCAACAAATCCTGATACCGGGCAATGTTGCAACTTCTGTGAGCGGATCGTCTTAACAGGCTCTGTCTATGTCACGTGGTGATATCTGAAGCGCGCCATACTCTGACGTGACAAAAGTCATGAGATGGCGATATGCTCATATGCAGATGGCGGTAGTAATGCATACACAAGGTGTAAAAGGCAGTGCGTTGATGGAGCTGTCATCTGCACTCGATGATTCGTGTAAAATGGCTTCCGAGGTGATTAGGGCCGCACGACAGGAATAAACCAGACTTTGAACCCGGAACGGTAATTGGAGCTACATACATTGGATGTTTCACTTCGGAAATCGTTAGATAAATCAATATTCCGAGATCCACAGTGTCAAGAGTGTGCCGAGAATACTAAATTTCAGGTATTACCTCTCAACACGGGCAACGCAATGGCCGGCGGCCTTCATTTAAAGACCTAGAGTAGCGGCATTTGCGTAGAGTTGTCGGCGCCAACAAACAAGCATCACTGCGTGAAATAACCGCAGAAACTAATGTGGGACGTACGGCGAACGTATCCGTTAGAACAGTGCGGCGAAATTTGGCGTTAATGGGCTATGGCAGCAGAGCGCCTTTGTTTCAGATGTTCAGATGTGTGTGAAATCTTATGGGACTTAACTGCTACGGTCATCAGTCCCTAAGCTTACACACTACTTAACCTATATTATTCTAAGGACAAACACACACATCCATGCCCGAGGGAGGACTCGAACCTCCGCCGGGATCAGCCGCAGAGTCCATGACTGCAGCGTCTTAGACCGCTCGGCTAATCGCGCGCGGCCGCCTTTGCTAACGGCACGACGCCGCCTGCACCGCCTTTCTTGGGCTCGTGACCATGTCGGTTGGACTCGAGACAACTGGAAAACCACGGCCTGATCAGATGAGTCCCGATTTCAGTTGATAAGAGCTGACGTTAGGATTCGAGTGTGACGCAGACGCCACGAAGCCATGGACCCAAGTTGCCAACAAGGCACTGTGCAAGCTGGTGGTGGCTCCATAACGGAGTGGGCTGTGTTTACGCAGATCTCTGACTGGAAATGGTTATGTTCGGCTAATTGGATATCATTTTCAGTCATTCATGGAGTTCATGTTCTCAAACAACGATGGATTTTTTACGGATGACAGTGCACCATGCCAAGGGGCCACAATTGTTCTCCGTTGGTTTGAAGAACATTCTGAAGAATTCGAGCGACTGTTTAGGCCACACAATCGCCCAACATGAATCCCATCAAACATTTATGAGACATAATCGAGAGGCCAGTTCGTGCACACAATCCTCGTACTGGAAACACTTTCACTGTTATAGACCTCAATAGGAGCAACATGATTCAAAAATGGTTCAAATGGCTCTGAGCACTATGGGACTTAACATCTATGGTCATGTCCCCTAGAACTTAGAACTACTTAAACCTAACTAACCTAAGGACAGCACACAACACCCAGCCATCACGAGGCAGAGAAAATCCCTGACCCCGCCGGGAATCGAACCCGGGAACCCGGGCGTGGGAAGCGAGAACGCTACCGCACGACCACGAGATGCGGGCAGGAGCAACATGACTCGATGTTCTTCCAGGGAAGTTCCAACGACTTAATGAGTCCATGACACGTCGACTTTCCGCACTACTCCGGGCAAAAGGATGTTCGGTAAGACATTAGTAGGTATCCCATGACTTTTTTCACCTCAGAGTGCAGTAGATAAAAAACTACTACTCTTGACACTACAAATAATATCACATAAACTTGGCAATAGCCCTGCCCACATCGCTCACCATGGAATCATAGTAAAGCGATAATTTGCACAAACAGGAGTTAGGACCTATTGTTTCCCTTACACACACACACACACACACACACACACACACACACACATACACAAACAGGAACATATGATCTCCTCAAAGGAATAGCAGGCGCTCCTGCTACCAACAAAACTAATAAAAAAATTAACGCATTTCGTAATATGAAAACAATGTTCACGAAGCGGCGGGATGGCATCGTTTCTTCACAGCGCAAAAATATGAATATTTTTAATGTTAGTGAAAGTGTTGTGTGCTAAAATCGACCGCATACATAAGGGGTCCATAATTAAAGCTCCAGTTTCAAAATCCTGTAGAATGGGAAACACTGATCAGAATGATGTCAAACTGGAACAGCAATTTTGACACTGGGAGAAACGTTATGGGGTAAAAGAATTACGAAAATTTGACCAATAGGTGGCGCAGTAAGCGTCAAAATATACACACCAACAGACGCGCGGCACAAGGCAGTTCCTCAGATTGCGTTCGGGACGTTCAATATGACTCTGCAATATGAAGGATCGCGTGCTGCTGGTAAAGCTCTTTTACAAGAACGGTGACTGTCCGCCAATAGCCCTGCTGAAGTTCCGAGCACTCAAGATTGTGGAAAAAAAAGGCACTGGTCCGATGTCTGCTAAGGGTCTGGAGAAACTGATTACAAGATTCGAAAACACAGGTTCTTTTGAAAGTGTGGCAGAGGGAGGAAAGCATTTGGTCCGACGTCTGTCGAACATGTGGTCCCAGCATTGTAAAAAAGGGATCGAGCGATGGTGTGCAAACATGCAGTGCACGTGGAATTGCCCGAACGTTGGACATGCCAGCGAGAACGGTGCATAAAATCCTAAGAACCATCCTGCATTGGTATCCATACAAAACCACTTACGTTCACAAGTTGCTTGTTAGTGACATGACAGCAAGACAAACGTTCGCTATGGAATTTCTTGCTCGCATCGAACTGGACAATGAATGGCGATGGAACGTTCTGTGAACAGACGAAGCCCATTTCCAAATACGCAGAAATGCAGAATATGAGCAACGGAAAATCCGTACGCATATCAACATTTACCACTTCATTTTGCAAAGGTGACTGTGTGGTGTGCGGGTTAAGGGCATCGTTTATTGTAGGGTCGTATTTTCTCGAGGAGATGAGTCCTGCAGTTCTGTTACCTGTGCCGTCAATGGTAAATATATGATAGAGGTATGCGCACCAACGTCATCCCAGCGCTTCAGCAGCTTGGGTGCATGGGTAGCATCATTTTTATGCAAGATGGCGCTCCTCGGCACTTTGAACAGAAAGTGAAGCGGCTGCTGCAAAAGCATTTCGGAAATGCTAGAATTATCAGTAAATTTGTAGTAAATTTTATTTAGTTTAATTGTGTACCGAGACACGTTTTCGTTGGAGTGTGCGATTTTCGAGTCATTAAAGAAAAACGTACAAAAGTGATATTAAACGTGTTCTATTTCGGAAACCATTCGAAATATGGCATATGCCCGTACGAAGTTTTCTGTTCAGAATCACTAATACTACCGCGTCTCAAAGCATGTACCTTTCTCCTTCACTCACCCTGTATAAACAGTTTACCGCATCAGAGCGCGTTCGCTTCAGTCTCGAACGTCTTACCCGCTGGATGGGCCACCTCAGTTACAGTCCAACTCTGTTAGACGTCAACTGTTTGACACAGCTCGCGCAGTGCTCAGCATTGATCGTTAAAAACATTTGATTGCGCGAACTAAATTTCGTCCCCAATAGTGAACTAATAATTTGAAACATATGATCTATATGACTGTGAGTGGTCATAGGCTGATGAATACGAGTGAGGATGCATATTCGGCAATGCTGATACCAGTACCAGCAAAGTCAAAGGAAGCATCAAGATTGGCCAGCTAATTCGAAACACTGCACGGGAAAGCAACAACGCAGCACAATGTATCCCTAGGAAAAAGAATTGCATGTCATTGTACACATTTTTCCCTATTCCTTTCCTAATGTGAGTGCACTGTAACGTGTCATTACAAAATTTCTATTAGTTCTTACTGTGTACACATTGTAATAAACTCCGTAGTAAGCTAAAAATCATCGATTGTCTCTAACTAAGCAGGTAGTCCCAAACAATCGGAAATAAAGCGTAGATTCTTCTCATTCACAAGTATGATAAAGAACAATATCGTCAATGTTTGTCTTATGCAGAAGGAAGAAAGAAAGGTTAGGATTTACCGTCCCGTCGACAGCGAGGTCGCTAAGACGGAGCACAAATTCAGATTAAGGAAGAAATCGGCCGTGCCCTTTCAAGGGAATCATCCCGGCACTCGCTTAATGTAAGGAAATTGTGGAAAATATCGGCATTACCGGACGAGAATTTGAAGCGCCGTCCATTCCAACAAGGAGTCTAGTGTCTTATCCATTGCGCCACTTCGCTAACTGTCTAATGCAGAATACTAGAGCGTATCCTGAGTTTGAATATAAAGGCGTTCACTCCAAAAAGCATCACGGATGTAAGGAGATTTAATCATGTGAAACGCAACTTCTGCTGGTCAGTCAGTGTGCCTTGCAAATCATCGACACCATTGCAGTAACAGGAATACCAAACATCGACACAGCATGGATGCAGCAATGGTGGATAAGCATTCGCTTGTAACTTGGAACAAAAAAGGTTGTAGAGAATTATTATTAGCATGAGCCCTGATGAATAAAATTATACTCTAGACTTCTCAATGCATTACGCTCTTCCGATACACAAATCAAATTTGCTCTTTTTAAAGTTTCAGTGTAACACACAGCGAAGTCCAACGAACTTGTTCCAAACGTACAGACAAATCACCACATACACACAGCTGCTCTCCAGGAGCGTGAAAACTGTGACCGCTGTATGCGTTCAGCATCAGTTGAGAGAATGTTGTGACGTCAACTGCAGGTTGTCACATAATCGCTATTGGCAGAGGACACGAAACAATTTGTTAGTGAGAGGCTTACATATCCAATATATTATACAGCTTTGTGACCAAAGTAGAAAACGCAGCTATTTGAGAAAGTGTTTTGACCAAGATAGGAAACACGCTTACACATGGATCATTGTAGCCGTGAGTTTGAAGTATACTACTTGTACAGCAACAATTCGTCATGGTTTGTGGAACTCAAAGCATGATTAAAAACTAAGTCCACCTCCCCCCCCCCCCCCCCCCCGATGCCGCTGTGTTGAACTATTGCACTAGGTCGAATTATTTTACACACAAACATTGTCAACTGCACTTAACTGCCCGTCGATACCATGATAATATATTTCGAAGTACACACATTTGTACAGTCTCTCACTTTTTTAAAATTCAAATCCCTTTCAAGTGGATATTGTCAGTTGCAAATGAAAAAAAAAATTCTCACAATAGGACATTACTTCTCCTCGCGTGTTTTCAAGTCCTCCGCCTGGTATGCCTAATTATCGTCCTTACCTAACGTGCTGTTGTTGCGTAATATATTAGTAGCCAGTTATTTACGCGTGCATTTATTTGTGATATCTGACGTGTTGAGGGATACACTGAGGGTGAATTGTGGTAAGGGTATCTATCAACTTCTACCTACATCTACATTTATACTCCACAAGCCACCCAACGGTGTGTGGCGGAGGGCACTTTACGTGCCACTGTCATATCTCCCTTTCCTGTTCCAGTCGCGTATGGTTCGCGGGAAGAACGACTGCCGGAAAGCCTCCGTGCGCGCTCGAATCTCTAATTTTACATTCGTGATCTCCTCGGGAGGTATAAGTAGGGGGAAGCAATATATTCGATACCTCATCCAGAAACGCACCCTCTCGAAACCTGGACAGCAAGCTACACCGCGATGCAGAGCGCCTCTCTTGCAGAGTCTGCCACTTGAGTTTGCTAAATTCTCCGTAACGCTATCACGTTTACCAAATAACCCTGTGACGAAACGCGCCGCTCTTCTTTGGATCTTCTCTATCTCCTCCAACCCGATCTGGTACGGATCCCACACTGATGAGCAATACACAAGTATAGGTCGAACGAGTGTTTTGTAAGCCACCTCCTTTGGTGATGGACTACGTTTTCTAAGGACTCTCCCAATGAATATGATCATTCCACTTCAAATCATTCCGCACGCATACTCCCAGATATTTTACAGAAGTAACTGCTATCAGTGTTTGTTCCGCTATCATATAATCATACAATAAAGGATCCTTCTTTCTATGTATTCGCAATACATTACATTTGTCTATGTTAAGGGTCGGTTGCCACTCCCTGCACCAAGTGCCTATCCGCTGCAGATCTTCCTGCGTTTCGCTACAATTTTCTAATGCTGCAACTTCTCTGTATACTACAGCATCATTCGCGAAAAGCCGCATGGAACTTCCGACACTATCTACTAGGTCATTTATATATATTGGGAAATGCAGTCTTTTACCGCCAATGACATTATATTGCTCTACATCGTAAGACCTGAATTTTATTAACGCTATTGCTTCAACTCTGCAAAAATTATGGACTGAAATGATTCTCCTTTCAATACAACTAAATAAAAATACTACGTTCTTTACATGAGGCTGGAAATTATCTACCACATCATTCAAGCCAATTGTATCGATTAGGAAACCGACCTGTGATGAACATTTACACAAAATGAAATTAATTTGTTCCCCTATTGCCGGCCGGTGTGGCCGAGCGGTTCTAGGCACTTCCGTCTGGAATCGCGTGACCGCTACGGTCGCAGGTTCGAATCCTGCCTCGGGCATGGATATGTGTGATGTCCTTAGGTTAGTTAGGTTTAAGTAGTTCTAAGTTCTAGGGGACTGATGACCACAGATGTTAAGTCTCGTAGTGCTCAGAGCCATTTGTACCATTTGTTCCACTATTCACATATCCCCGGTGTCTTCGACATTTGCGGCATAATACCGAATAATGGGCGTTTATTACAACTGTTGGTATTATATACGTGACCGTCACTCCGACTGAATGACCATGCTCCCACTCCCAACATCGCACAGGAACCAAACACTCTGAGTTAGTATTAAAATTTCTCTCGAGTGACACGAAGACACTAGACCCAAGTGACGTATGAAAGTAAAAGGACTACTAGAACTGTCCCAGACGGCCGTCAAGTGATGCCCAACAACCCTCAGTGCCTGATATATGAGGAAATTGGGACATACCATCGAGGGTCTATCCTGCTATCTCTCACATCTCTGTTAGAAACACAATATCCACTGATAATTGCCAGGAAGTGAACCATTCTCATGCTACCAAATGTATACCAAATCATCACCAGCAAAAACATTCAACACAACAACAACCACCATAATCTCATTAAAATATCTGTCAGCGTTACCGAATCACATATCAACATCTAGTAAACCAAGTGCTTTCAGATCACTCGTCGCTGTGTCAATGCTTTGTGGCTATGTGACATTCCTAGTAATCGAATCGCGTGATACGCTACAGCCATGATTTGACAAACATCTTCGCTGGCTAGCAAAATTTGCCTTTCACATGACCAAAGCTTATGATCACGATGGTAGTTATTGGAATGAAAGTTCTTATGCTCCATCTGATGAAATGCTCCAGAATTCTGCATCAGAGAAACGTTCATAATATTGGTCTTTACCACATTTACGGGTAAAACGAAACCTTGTTTTCTTATGATTTTTGACGACACTTTCTTCATTAGAGATTTTGGGTAAATGTAATCAAACTAGGAAGTTAACTTCACACATGTAGACTTCGATAATGTATTTTTTAAATAATTTCGTTTTATACGGTCAGAGTTTCCTATTGTCGTCGAATCGGTATGAACATTCATAAATGTAACTGCTATTAGATGTACACCCAATCACTGGCTCAAATGGTTTAAACCATGGCTCTGAGCACTATGGGACTCAACTGCTGCGGTCATCAGTCCACTAGAACTTAGAACTACTTAAACCTAACTAACCTAAGGACATCACACACACCCATGCCCGAAGCAGGATTCGAACCAGCGACCGTAGCAGCAGCGCGGCTCCGGACTGGAGCGCCTAGAACCGCACAGCCACCGCGACCGGCACCACCCAATCACTGCCTAGTCCTGGATTCAACTCTGTAACTGCGATTGCTAGTGAAGTGTACAGCAAATTTAAAAATTTGTGAAATTTATGTAAACAGCTGTGCAGAGAGATTATTAGAGGAAATACAACGAACAATTAAATCATTTTTTATTTAAAGAGAAACCCACCACTAAGTGGCAACTTCATCGGTTGTGTTATCTACTAAATCAACAATGACAAACTACCAGCGATGAGTTGAATTAGTTGAGACTATGGAAATAGTGTGATAGGGCGGATACATGGACCAAATCAAGGTCGCTGCACCACTGAGTCGGTTCTGGTACAGATAATGATCTAAGACGAAGTCACGCTCCCCTGGGTCAGTAAGAAACAGGTTTCTCACCCTCCCGACCCACTTCCTTCTTAAAGTAAATAAAATGACATGAGCATCGTCAATCACGTTCTTTTCAGCGTTGTGCGAGGATCCTGTTCGTTTGATATCAATTTAAAAAATTTAAAAAACGATACTACATTAATAGCAGGCTTAATAAAAACAATAATATTTTCTCAACCCCTCACTCTTTCTTTTCTCTCTCTACAGAAATTCGTCATTTGTGCCCTGTACTCTGTAGTGAGAGGGTCAAGGTTTTTATTTCCAAACAACAACAGGTATATAACAAATATCTGGTTTAGTGCCCATAGATTTTTTCAGTAGTTTCTTTTTCGAAGTTATATTAATTGCAATACAGTTATTTTTGAACGGTAATGGTGAACTTATATGTATACAGGGTGTTAGAGAAAGGTACGGCCAAACTTTCAGGAAACATTCGTCACACACAAAGAAAGAAAATATGTTATTTGGACGTGTGTCCGGAAACGCTTACTTTCCATGTTAGAGCTCATTTTATTACTTCTCTTCAAATCACATTAATCATGGAATGGAAACACACAGCAACAGAACGTACCAGCGTGACTTCAAACACTTTGGTACAGGAAATGTTCAAAATGTCCTCCGTTAGCGAGGATACATGCATCCACCCTCCATCGCATGGAATCCCTGATGCGCCGGTGCAGCCCTGGAGAATGGCGTATTGTATCACAGCCGTCCACAACACGAGCACGAAGAGTCTCTACATTTGGTACCGGGGTTGCGTAGACAAGAGCTTTCAAATGCCCCCATAAATGAAAGTCAAGATGGTTGAGGTCAGGAGAGCGTGGAGGCCATGGAATTGGTCCGCCTCTACCAATCCATCGGTCACCGAATCTGTTGTTGAGAAGCGTACGAACACTTGGACTGAAATGTGCTGGAGCTCCATCGCGCATGAACCACATGTTGTGTCGTACTTGTAAAGCCACATGTTCTAGCAGCACAGGTAGAGCATCCCGTATGAAATCATGATAGCGTGCTCCATTGAGCGTAGGTGGAAGAACATGGGGCCCAATCAAGACATCACCAACAATGCCTGCCCAAACGTTCACAGAAAATCTGTGTTGACGTGATTGCACAATTGTGTGCGGATTCTCGTCAGCCCACACATGTTGGTTATGAAAATTTACAATTAGATCACGTTGGAATGAAGCCTCATCCGTAAGGAGAACATTTGCACTGAAATGAGGATTGACACATTGTTGGATGAACCATTCGCAGAAGTGTACCCGTGGAGGCCAATCAGCTGCTGATAGTGCCTGCACACGCTGTACATGGTACGGAAACAACTGGTTTTCCCGTAGCACTCTCCATACAGTGACGTGGTCAACGTTACCTTGTAAAACAGCAACTTCTCTGACGCTGACATTAGCGTTATCGTCAACTGCACGAAGAATTGCCTCGTCCATTACAGGTGTCCTCGTCGTTCTAGGTCTTCCCCAGTCGCGAGTCATAGGCTGGAACGTTCCGTGCTCCCTAAGACGCCGATCAATTGCTTCGAACGTCTTCCTGTCGGGACACCTTCGTTCTGGAAATCTGTCTCGATACAAACGTACCGCGCAACGGCTATTGCCCCGTGCTAATCCATACATCAAATGGGCATCTGCCAACTCCGCATTTGTAAACACTGCACTGACTGCAAAAGCACGTTCGTGATGAACACTAACCTGTTGATGCTACGTACTGATATGCTTCATGCTAGTACTGTAGAGCAATGAGTCGCATGTCAACACAAGCACCGAAGTCAACATTACCTTCCTTGAATTGGGCCAACTGGCGGTGAATCGAGGAAGTACAGTACATACTGACGAAACTAAAATGAGCTCTAACATGCAAATTAAGCGTTTCCGGACACATGTCCACATAACATCTTTTCTTTATTTATGTGAGGAATGTTTCCTGAAAGTTTGGCCGTACCTTTTTGTAACACCCTGTATAGAGATAGATCTAGTGAGATACTGGTATTAAAGAAGAATCTGTATACTACTGTATTTCCCAGTGGTTATTTACATAATCTTTTTATACAATTCAGTTTTTTCTATGTGTAGTTTTTCACTCTTTTATACAATAGATGGAAAATGAGAGTAACTGGTACGACTAGCAGCAGATGAAGAAAAACACACACACACACACACACACACACACACACACACACACACACTTATGTATATACACAACTACGACAAATGGTTCATTCTACTATTCTGCACATGCACCACTCTCTCGCTGTCACAAAAGTCAATAGTGTAAGACTGTGAGGGTGCCAATCCAATCTCCACGGACGAAACACTTGTTATCACGGTGCGAAAGCCCAACTTACTCCTGGGATGCAGTTATGTACCACATGGTCTCGTGACTGGACTACTACTTAGCACAGCAAGTGTAAAGGCTGAAGTGGGGCGCCACCGAAACCATCCAGCTGTATCTGTGCAGTATGTGCACATTTTCGATCTGAGCCCCACAAACTCCAAAGTCTGTGATCCATTCGCCTCGTTTTCCTTCAGGTAGTTAACCATCCTATTTTGAGATGTAATACCATAAGGATTCTCAGTCGCATTACCAGATGCGTCGGATGCATGAAGATGAACCTTATTACTGAATATGAATTGCAGCCTTTCATTGAATAGATGAAACTGTCTCCATCCGTATGAAATAACTCATAGTGGAAATGGTACTTGTGGAGTTTGGAAATGTCTCGTGTACACACGCTGGTATAGGCAAGTTTCGTGAACTCTACCGAAACCTTAGCCATCTCCAGAGTGACTAATCCCAGTTCGACGATAGGGGTCCGCTTAAAATTTGGTCTGATGATGTGCTCTCTTGCGACGTAATATCCATTGCAATAGTAAACTAAATAAATTTAGTGGTTCTTTCTCAAATCTTTCTCAGTTTTTCCGAAAATTGAATCTTTCGTTAGCTAGTCGCACATCTCCATTTTGTTAAAAGTCACAGCAAACTCTTGCGTTATATCGGATCCGTAAGACAGTAGTCATCTACACAAACCTGCTGCACTACCCCAGACAGTTCTTCCATTAGTACACCCATTTTAGCATCAGCCGATTCCACTTTATATGGAATAGACACAGGATTTTTATGTTTCCTCACAATGGTTTTCAGTGATTCCGTGTCTATTTTTTTCAATATTCCTTTTGTTGTCACATTGTTGTTCCCATATAGGGGAAACGGTAGCTTTGCTTTTGTGCCGTGTTTCGTGGAGATGAACTTGGAGAATTTAGTACATAGATAATAGCTAAACGAGCCACACGTTTCCTTCTTTAACATTAAGACGTCCCTCCTCTAATTACTCCTGACAGTCTAACTGCACGTAGATTTTAAACACTAAAATGTTGCCACAAAGCGATTCTGTAATGGATGTAACCACATTTAAATTTTTCTTACTAAGGACAATGCCACATTCGGCGTAAAATATGCTATCAAAGTCAGTAACAAGATTTTCCAGGTTCTCCAGTGTTAACCACAAATCAAAGCGTTTATAACTTGGTCTGAATTTCCTCCCTAATAGCTGAAGGACGTTTAACACACTAGAGGAAGTCCTGCTCACACTTTCCAGTACCACAGAAGAATGATCAGTCGCAGCTATGAAGCCTCCTTTTATACTCTAAAGATCCAAGATGATGGTACTTCTGTCACGTTATCTTCTGGCCATACCTTCTAAATCTGGTTGTTCTTTCTCGCACTGAAAAAAAACCCACAAAATCCTACTACAACCGAGATCGCGCATTCTTGGAAAATACGCCATATCGAAGACTGAATATGTAGAGAAGGACTAACATCATCACCAACTTTCATGGTCATAGTTTGACATTTTCAAGTTGATATGAAATCCTAATGACTACTTCATATTCCTCGCAGATTGAGTATTCATTTATTGTGCTCAGTGTCTCAGTTACGGAAACAGTGTAACATATATCTGTCTTCATACCAGAGCTGCTTGATCAATTTTGCTGACAGTGTTTACACTTCTAACAGTTACTCATAGAAATACAGACAGCTACGAGGTCGTCGGTTATAGCGCCTTGAGAATATGCCGAAATGCATTTACGAGGTGCATTCAAGTTGTAAGGCCTCCGATTTTTTTTCTTCGGACTGAAAGAGATAGAAACATGCGCATTGTTTTAAAATGAGGCCGCGTTCATTATCAATACGTCCCAGAGATGGCAGCACCGTACGGCATATGGAATTTTACCGCCAGCAGCGAGAATGAGAACGGTTTTAAATACTTAAAATGGCGACGTTTTCCTTACTTGAACAGCGTGCAATCATTCGTTTTCTGAATTTGCGTGGTGTGAAACCAATTGAAATTCATCGACAGTTGAAGGAGACATGTGGTGATGGAGTTATGGATGTGTCGAAAGTGCGTTCGTGGGTGCGACAGTTTAATGAAGGCAGAACATCGTGTGACAACAAACCGAAACAACCTCGGGTTCGCACAAGCCGGTCTGACGACACGATCGAGAAAGTGGAGAGAATTGTTTTGGGGGATCGCCGAATGACTGTCGAACAGATCGCCTACACAGTTGGCATTTCTGTGGGTTCTCTGCACACAATCCTGCATGACGACGTGAAAATGCGAAAAGTGTCATCCAGGTGGGTGCCACGAATGCTGACGGACGACCACACGGCTGCCCGTGTGGCATGTCGCCGAGCAATGTTGACGCGCAATGACAGCATGAATGGGACTTTCTTTTCGTCGGTCGTGACAATGGATGAGACGTGGATGCCATTTTTCAATCCAGAAACAAAGCGCCAGTCAGCTCAATGAAAGCACACAAATTCACTGCCACCAAAAAAATTTCGGGTAACCGCCAGTGCTGAAAAAATGATGGTGTCCATGTTCTGGGACAGCGAGGGCGTAATCCTTACCCATTGCATTCCAAAGGGAACTACGGTAACAGGTGCATCCTACGAAAATGTTTTGAAGAACAAATTCCTTCCTGCACTGCAACAAAAACGTCCGGGAAGGGCAGCGCGTGTGCTGTTTCACCAAGATAACGCACCCGCACATCGAGCTAACGTTACGCAACAGTTTCTTCGTGATAACAACTTTGAAGTGATTCCTCATGCTCCCTACTCATCTGACCTGGCTCCTAGCGACTTTTGGCTTTTTCCAACAATGAAAGACACTCTCCGTGGTCGCACATTCACCAGCCGTGCTGCTATTGCCTCAGCGATTTTCCAGTGGTCAAAACAGACTCCTAAAAAAGCCTTCGCCGCTGCCATGGAATCATGGCGTTAGCGTTGTGAAAAAATATGTACGTCTGCAGGGCGATTACGTCGAAAAGTAACGCCAGTTTCATCGATTTTGGGTGGGTAGTTAATTAGAAAAAAAATCGGAGGCCTTAGAACTTGAATGCACCTCGTACATGTAGTAACAAATTCTTACGTAAAAATTGCAAACGAAGATGGCGTCTCACAATCTGTTATTCTGCGTGTCTATTTCTATATCTGCATGATGTTCAGTTACTTTTCTTCAGTGGTAAGGTTACACAAAATCGGGCAATATGTGATCGCTAGGGGATGACAGTTTGACAAAATGTTGTCAATGTATCACTTTATTCAGCTGACCAGATAAATAAATTTATAAATACGTAGTAACAAATACTCGTATAAATCTATACTACACCGTGACTCAAACACCGTTTCTTGATTATCGAAACAAGCTACCTTAACTATTAGGCCATAAGGGCATGCCCCCGGGCCTGTCTTGAACTTTCATCGTCACAGCTGTCTCCACACATACGATTTTCGGATTGTTACTAAATATTCATTACACTGCAGCTATTGATTTAGTCACTTAATTTTAGTACATTTAATTCGTTTCGTAAATAAAATTACTAAAAATGTGTCGGCTTGATTTTTATCCACAAACTGCTGATAAATTGGAAATGTTGTCATATCGGCAATAAATTTGGACTCAGTCGTTTCAAACAAAGACTGCTACCTCAGCTTGGTGCATTTTCCCGTTTCTGTTATCCTGTAAGTTTTGTCTCACTTCACAGAACGACATAGTATATTATGTGGAAATAGGTAGCTTCAGAACTAGTGTGGCTACAAAGCACTATACATATAAGGGTTACATTCAGTCCGACTGTATGTAACACAATGATATTTCTGTTTACAACACGTGGCGGAAACAATCTTCATCCACTGCACAAAATCAAGGCGGAAAATAATCAAGTTTTTGTTCAGACAGATGATGAGTATTTGGCATTCAATACTTCATTTTTATTAATGAACCGTACGCTGCAGTGTTTGTTGGCAGTTACTGGACACATTCAGTTGTTAATGAAAAGGACATCACGTGAATAATCATTTAATGGATGCTAAATGATAATTAGGTTTTTGTGACACTCGTGGAAAAGTATCTGCCTCAGCATTGCGTGAATGCAGCTGCGTCACGTCAGATCGTAACTGGCAATCACCCGTATGAGGCTACGGCTCGAACGCGGCCAACGCTGCGTGGCCACGGTTCAGTAAAAAAGAAGCAAGAAAGAACACTTCCGAAAGGGCCTTCGAGGCATCCAACGGTTATTAAACTACTTAAACCGGTTCCCAAAGAAACTGACCAGATATGATGTCATGTTAATCTATAAAGCAAAGAAGTAAGGTCATCTACAAAGCAAATCTTCCGACTTGTCTGTAGCTGCAACACTTAACGTCTGGAAAAATCTTCTTGCGCTAACATGACGCAATTGACGTCCCAACGTTGAGTTAAGCGAAACGTTCGATTAAAAATTGAGCTATCAATGATTACTATCACAGATATCCGATAAGGAAATGTTAAAGAGATAGACTGGTGCCAGAATTATTCTTCACGCAATGATGGAAATTGTTTCAGAATTTGCTTCTGGTCCTTCCACGAGTAATGTTCATGTTTGACCTGTACGTGGAAATATGTCACTGATAAAAGGTAGCTAAATCACCTATATATCTCATGAAGAGTGATAATATGCACCAAAATATACATCTGATGAAAAGCTATAACATACACCAAAACAAGAAATAGTTGTTCAGCGCATATGGAGCCCATATACGAGCACTGGTTCATAGTGTGCCCAGTATGATATCCACTCACTGTAATGTATCCGTAAGAAATGTAGTATAAAACATAGGAAAGGTCATGTCAAATAGTTTGCTATGGCCTAATGATACACTCTATCGTTTTTCTTCAACAAATATTCCATACTATATGGGGCAGAATAACACATTAAAAATAACACTGTTTGTGGCCGTGAGTGATGCATGATACTGTTGTATGATTACGGTGCTAAACACTGCAATTATCAGCGTTCTTATTAGAATATTCTGAGACGAATGTGGTGGAAGTAGTTTGACATAGCTCTGCAATGCAAAAAATTCTCAGTTGAAACGTGATCTGGAAATCTCGTTCCATGAATTTAACTACTTGCGCTGATCGATGCGGTCGCACATAGTCACCCATAAAGATAGTCAGGGCCGAATTCACTCACGAAAAGACGGACATGGGGAAGGAGCACAGTGTCACAATAACGTTAACCGATAGCGTACCGACTTCAAAGATTTGATGGTTAGTAATCCCATGCAATGTTATGTCTACCCAAACCATAAAAGCTGGCCTACCAAAACGATCATGTGCCACATGCTCGTACCTGCAGTACGTTTTCTCACCAGCCGCCGCATGGGGTTACGTAATGCACCCAGGAATATTATCGAACATGATCGTGTTGGTGGTCTAGGTGTTACGGTGTACGGAGGCATGTTGCATGGTCGTACTCACTTCCAGATCTCTGAAAACGGTACACCGTAGTCCTTCCCCAAGCGCGTCTTCTCAGAGGTCCATTCGACCCTGACTTCCTATTTGTGGATGACAAGGCGCGACCGCAGCGAACACCACAATTGGAAGAGTTCTTGGAACGAGAGGATATTCGACGAATGGACTGGCCTACCAGTTCCTCCGACTTAAATCTCATTGAGAAGGTGCGGGATGCATTGGGGAGACGTACTGAAGCACCCAACATACACCAACGACTATCCAACAGTTGCGAACCGTGCTACTGGAGGAATGGAACGCCCTACCACAAGATCTCCTTACCGATCTTGTGGCCAGCATGGGAGCACGTTACACAGCACGTACTGCCGTCGGCTGTGATCACACACTCTCTTAAGAACCAAGTCCGGCCTTTCGTAATTTCCAGGGGACCAACACAAATCGTGATTTCAGAATAATTATTGTCTTTGAAGAAAAGTGTCATTCCTGTTCGTCTCAAGGCGTATTTCTTCCAGTTACCTTCTTTACGATACTGTAGCTGTTTTTTCTGCACATGATCCAAGTTTGATCGAGCTATGTTACTTGGTAATGACACATTATGCGAAAGTTACTTTCACCCTTAAGCTCTGCACATATAGTATAGATCAGGGTAAAACACAAATAAAGTACAATCGCTAAAATACTCAAACGTATACTATGACTGGATGATCACTGAGAAGAAAGGGTGAGACGTCTGCCTCAAAATACATTAAGATCATCTACCCGACAATTTACGTAGGCAAGGAACAAAAAGTCTTAAGAATCGGATCACACCCATCTCATTACCAGAAAAATACAAGATAGCTCAGTTGTAAAACTGGTTGCTGCTGTTTTGCACATTTTGTTAAATCGTGAAGTACTTAAATAGGTATACCACAGGCACCTCAGAACTACTGGATTCTTTTCATCGGAGGAGGAATCGATGTGTCATAGGAGAATGCCATGTCCGTAAGCACCTAAAATTAATTCTTCTCGTCTCAGTGTGAGGAATTCCATCGTTGGGGCTCTGGTTTTACAGACCGCCTCAGCCTAAGCCACTGCTCTCCCCACAGTCACATGATCATGTTCCTCAACATCGAATACAATACATATAGAGAGCTGCTGCATTGTACCTTAGTGCACTTTTAAGTAGACGCTTTAACCAGCTTTCTTGCTATCTCATTTCCCCAATATCTTACGTGTCTCGGCACCCAGTTCACAGCTGATCAAGAAACGTTATAGAATGCTAGAGATTGATGGGCTGGTCATAGGCTATATGGAGGGACAGTGTGACAAATTGCTGTTGTGTGACAAATAGCATACAGAGGAACAAACACGGCAGCGAGCGCTGGTTGTCTAATTAACCTTTGCAAAGAAATGGAAACAAGAGTGAATGTTCGGTGCAAGTAGCGTCCTGTGTATTCCCCCCTTTGTATTTCTACGCATACCATGAGCCCTTCCACATTTGTAGCACGAATGCATAGCATGCGAGGGACCAGTAAGTACTCTGCTGCATCAAGGCAGGACACAAAGATTGTCCACAGCCATGGTGTCCTCTACACCTGTCTATGCGCAGAAACAGCAACTTACGAGGGTCGTGGATCTGTGTTGCTTGATGTAAGACTGAAAGAAACACGATAGTGAGTGGACTAAGGCTCTCAACACTACTAAATGCGAAGTCAAATGTAAATAGGCCACCAGTCATTCCGCACGAATTACATAGCAAAGCCACAAACTACTAACAAGCGATGTAGCTAATGTTCGACTACAATCTTACCTGTGATACAGCTTCAGTGTGTAAAAATCAATATACACATAATATATTTTACATAAATCACACAACAAAATAAACTTCCTATTTACACTCCACTCCGTAGAGACGCGGTACATCAGGCTGATTACATAGACAGCGCTCAACTAGGATCTTAAATGTGCAGCTTGTCACCTACACAATAACTGCAGCCATTCCAGTCTCACTCAACTCTGTCCAAATCTCGATTGCTATAATCAGTCAAAAGACGTCGCTCGACGCTCACAGTCAGCGCGTCGGAATTACACGAAGTGCTTCGTCTGCATTACATTATATTAAAGTTATTAAAGAATACTGGTAACGAAAAAATTCTGAATAAAGTGTATGACATCTTAACATTACGGATCGCTGCGATAACAACCAATCAAATCTGTGTTAATAAATGAAAGAATATCTGCATCTCACTCCATCTCTTACGTCATAACTGAACAAACATTTATTTTCTCAGTTCCTAAGTGACGCTTGGGAGTGAACACAATGGCTCACAGAGACAGAACTGTCACAAGCGGCTCACGAACCTCAACAAAGAGTCTTGGTAGCGGGTTGTTGTCCTGTTGCCAGTCTGATCTCCTTACATTACTTCAAAATCATTTCAAGATAGGGTGGTGTAGATGAGCCGTACCCCATTCATTCTAAGTAGATCTGTGATCACATAAAAGCATAATAGAAATGCAGCAATTTCTAGTCTGCCTATCATAACCTTTGGCTGCGGATGTTTATGCAATCAAAGGCGTGAGGCCTTTCACCTTTAACTCCATTCACAAACAGCAGCATTATTAGCCTCTCTCGTCGAAAGTGAGACTCGGAAACTTCATTTGGAATAAGAGCAGATTAACAAGGCGTCACGGAAAATTGACACATAGAGCTAGCTGATAAAAGCTGTATGCATCTTAAACACATCGCTGAGGGGCACCATTCTTTCGTTTGTATCTGTTTTACAGAATGGTTCCAACTCGATATCTGTAAAAAGATGAGAAAGGAAGGACAATATAAAGGCGGGTTAGCGCCGTGAAAAACAATATTGTGGATATTTCCGAGGATATAATACCTCCAGATAGTGTCATAGGCCTAACAAAAATCGATAGAATTACACTGCGTGCCAAAATCAAGTTAATCATTCTGAAGGGGGACAGCACACCAACTGAAATAACGTGACATCAGTGCCGGTTCAAGGCCTGATCCGGTTATAACCGGTTTCTTATCCGAAGGTCACTGATAATGACTTCCAGTGTAAGGTTACACACCTGGATGACTTATACTCATGGTCATCCCACATTCCCCCAATCCCTCGGGGAACCACTGGGAATTGATGAAAGTCATCTAAGGGAAACCCCACATACCTTAAGCAATTGTGCTAGTTATATTCAAGGTAATGACGTAACTAGATACCGTTCATGTGGTCCTAACCACACACTTTATGCAAGTGGACTCGATACTGGTCAGATGATAGATAATTGGTGGCAAACCCCTACCATCTCTTTCAGCCAATAGGAGCACAATAAAATGGCGGTAAACCCGGTTGACCATAAGATTCGAATTCCCCCTTATTATTGTTTATAACTAACTAATCTGTATGAAGGCCTCTTCATTCAAAGTCTGAGCATCATGGGGAAGAATTTCGGTTTTGTTACAAACAATAGCTAGTTAAGTTAAAGATTATCAAAAAAAATTTTCTCTCTCTTTATAGATCTGCATAAGCCTAGTCAGTTGTACTCTGTAGTGAAAGGGTTTGTAAATAATGACGCTGATATCAAAAATAAATCAAGGTTTAGTCACAATATTTTTCGTTTTTGCTAACAATTTTTGTATATTTATCAACAATAACATTTTTTAAATCATGGCTTATTTACAAGGTCATTTTACAGTAAATTATTTTCTTTTGTAATTTACGAAACTTGTATTACACTTTTGTTTATATCTAATGTTATCAGATACAGAGACACTGTTTGCACTAAAACTAGAACAACTTAAAAGTATCACATTTCCCATAAGATGATTATTTCTGATTTGCTACAATATATCCAGCATTTACGTTTCTTTCACTATATATCGAGTACTAAGATTTCATTAATCATTTCTTTCTATTTACAATATGTACAGTACTTGTATTTGTTTCACTATATCTAGTATTTACAATTCATATATATATATATATATATATATATATATATATATATATATATATATATATATATATATATATATATATAGGGTGATTTTTTTCCCACCATGTGCAAACACAAGGGATTGATCGATAAGAGGATGTGGAACAAAAAAGGTCTAATGAACTTATGTTCAGAAATGCAGGGTTTCCATGACAGAGAACATTTTTCATTCATATAGTGTTACAAAGATTGCGGTTTAATACACGCTGTACCATGCAGCCACAGTTACAGTATGTGCTGAAAATGGGTTTGATGTGCCTCAATGCATGCATGTAAGCGTCGTAGTTTGTTCTGTTTCACAAGTTCACAAAGGCCAGGCTGAATCCTAGCAGTGTTAAAGGTAGCATGAATACGCTGCTCCAGTATCTCCACATCTGGAATGAGCTCTTCATATACGATACTTTTGAGATGGCCCCATAACCAGACATTGCATGGGTTGAGATCCAGTGAACAAGCAGTCATGCAACTGGACCCTCTCGTCCGATCCATTGACCAGGGAAGACACGACTGAGATGTGACTGGGCGTTAGCGGAAAAGTGGGCTGGAGCACCATCATGTAGCAGCCACATAACTCTTCATATCATCAATGGCGCTTCTTACAGCAGGGGAGGCAAAGTCACTCCCAAGAAACGATGATAGTTCCAGTCTGTTAGGCGACGTGGAAGGAAGACTGGTCCCACAATACAGTCGCCAATTATCCCCGCCCACACATTCAGGCTGCACTGATGCTGATGATTCGCTGCCAGCGTAGTTATGCATACTATCCCACAGATGACTGTTATCAAAGTTGAAGATACCACTCTCCGTAAAGGTGGTCTCATCTGTGAATGAGCCGGCCGGGGTGGCCGAGCGGTTCTAGGCACTACAGTC
Source organism: Schistocerca cancellata (assembly GCF_023864275.1). Classification (NCBI taxonomy): domain Eukaryota; kingdom Metazoa; phylum Arthropoda; class Insecta; order Orthoptera; family Acrididae; genus Schistocerca; species Schistocerca cancellata. The sequence continues at coordinate 411,357,356 of NC_064626.1, read as the reverse complement.
TGGAGCCGCGCGACCGTTACGGTCGCAGGTTCGAATCCTGCCTCCGGCATGGATGTGTGTGATGTCCATAGGTTAGTTAGGTTTAAGTAGTTCTAAGTTCTAGGAGACTGATGACCTTAGAAGTTAAATCCCATAGTGCTCAGAGCCATTTGAACCAACCTGTGAATGAGATGGAAGACGCAAATCTCGGAATCGTGGTTGCTGGTGAAGAAACCAGTGACAAAACTGCTCCCGATGTGGAAAGTCTGTCCTTAGTAAGCCTTGCACACGCTGTAAGTGGTAAGGGCAGCAACAATTGCCATGAAGAATGTTCAACACGGTCGTCTGGCTAACCTTGTACTGGTAGGCCAAATGCATGGTACTGACACATTGGTTACCTTCCACAGTGTTAATCACATTTTCCTCCAAGTCTGGTAGCCGAGCATTTTGGGTATGTTGTTGTTGTGGTCTTCAGTCCTGAGACTGGTTTGATGCAGCTCTCCATGCTACTCTATCCTGTGCAAGCTTCTTCATCTCCCAGTACCTACTGCAACCTACATCCTTCTGAATCTGCTTAGTGTATTCATCTCTTGGTCTCCCCCTACGATTTTTACCCTCCACGCTGCCCTCCAATACTAAATTGGTGATCCCTTGATGCCTCAGAACATGTCCTACCAGCCGATCCCTTCTTCTGGTCAAGTTGTGCCACAAACTTATCTTCTCCCCAATCCTATTCAATACTTCCTCATTAGTTATGTGATCTACCTATCTAATCTTCAGCATTCTTCTGTAGCACCACATTTCAAAAGCTTCTATTCTCTTCTTGTCCAAACTGTTTACCGTCCATGTTTCACTTCCATACATGGCTACACTCCATACAAATACTTTCAGAAATGACTTCCTGACACTTAAATCTATACTCGATGTTAACAAATTTCTCTTCTTCAGAAACGCTTTCCTTGCCATTGCCAGTCTACATTTTATATCCCCTCTACTTCGACCATCATCAGTTATTTTGCTCCCCAAATAGCAAAACTCCTTCACTACTTTAAGTGTCTCATTTCCTAATCTAATTCCCTCAGCATCACCCGATTTAATTCGACTACATTCCATTATCCTCGTTTTGCTTTTGTTGATGTTCATCTTACATCCTCCTTTCAAGACACTATCCATTCCATTCAACTGCTCTTCCAAGTCCTTTGCTGTCTCTGACAGAATTACAATGTTATCGGCGAATCTCAAAGTTTTTATTTCTTCTCCATGGATTTTAATACCTACTCCGGATTTTTCTTTTGTTTCCTTTACTGCTTGCTCAATATACAGATTGAATAACATCGGGGAGAGGCTACAACCCTGTCTTACTCCCTTCCCAACAACTGCTTCCCTTTCATGTCCCTCGACTCTTATAACTGCCATCTGGTTTCTGTACAAATTGTAAATAGCCTTTCGCTCCCTGTATTTTACCCCCGCCACCTTTAGAATTTGAAAGAGAGTATTCCAGTCAACATTGTCAAAAGCTTTCTCTAAGTCTACAAATGCTAGAAACGTAGGTTTGCCTTTCCTTAATCTTTCTTCTAAGATAAGTCGTAAGGTCAGTATTGCCTCACGTGTTCCAGTATTTCTACGAAATCCAAACTGATCTTCCCCGAGGTCGGCTTCTACTAGTTTTTCCATTCGTCTGTAAAGAATACGTGTTAGTATTTTGCAGCTGTGGCTTATTAAACTGATTGTTCGGTAATTTTCACATCTGTCAACACCTGCTTTCTTTGGGATTGGAATTATTATATTCTTCTTGAAGTCTGAGGGTATTTCGCCTGTTTCATACATCTTGCTAACCAGATGGTAGAGTTTTGTCAGGACTGGCTCTCCCAAGGCCGTCAGTAGTTCCAATGGAATGTTGTCTACTCCGGGGGCCTTGTTTCGGCTCAGGTCTTTCAGTGCTCTGTCAAACTCTTCACGCAGTATCGTATCTCCCATTTCATCTTCATCTACATCCTCTTCCATTTCCATAATATTGTGCTCAAGTACATCGCCCTTGTATAGACCCTCTATATACTCCTTCCACCTTTCTGCTTTCCCTTCTTTCCTTAGAACTGGGTTTCCATCTGAGCTCTTGATATTCATACAAGTGGTTCTCTTATCTCCAAAGGTCTCTTTAATTTTCCTGTAGGCAGTATCTATCTTACCCCTAGTGAGATAAGCCTCTACATCCTTACATTTGTCCTCTAGCCATCCCTGCTTAGCCATTTTGCACTTCCTGTCGATCTCATTTTTGAGACGTTTGTATTCCTTTTTGCCTGCTTCATTTACTGCATTTTTATATTTTCTCCTTTCATCAATTAAATTCAATATTTCTTCTGTTACCCAAGGATTTCTACTAGCCCTCGTCTTTTTACCTACTTGATCCTCTGCTGCCTTCACTACTTCATCCCTCAAAGCTACCCATTCTTCTTCTACTGTATTTCTTTCCCCCATTCCTGTCAATTGTTCCCTTATGCTCTCCCTGAAACTCTGTACAACCTCTGGTTCTTTCAGTTTATCCAGGTCCCATCTCCTTAAATTCCCACCTTTTTGCAGTTTCTTCAGTTTTAATCTACAGGTCATAACCAATAGATTGTGGTCTGAGTCCACATCTGCCCCTGGAAATGTCTTACAATTTAAAACCTGGTTCCTAAATCTCTGTCTTACCATTATATAATCTATCTGATACCTTTTGTATCTCCAGGGTTCTTCCATGTATACAACCTTCTATCATGATTCTTAAGAATCATGATTTTGGGTATATTCTTCATGATTTCCTGCTTCCTGAAACGAACCTATCTCGGACAAACGGCGAAACACTGTTGCAAACATTGAATGCTGTTATTGTTGTCGGTGGGAATATGTCTCGTGGTCAACATTGCTGCCCACTGCCTGCTGCCATTTGCCTTTCCATAAGTAAACTACATGTCGGCAAGCTCTTGAATCGAATAAAGAACCACTGTGTACAACGCTGTATCACATCCAAAACAAGGCGAGTTAGCAAGAGAAGTGAATCGGACACAACATTACGAATTACTATGGCAGGAGAGGGCGCTAGGACAAGATGTATGAAGAACAGTACCACCCTAGAGCGGGAAACCATGCATACCGTAACTGGCTGCATGTTACAGCGCATATTAGACCGCAGTTTCTGTAACAATGTGTTATTGGATAAATGGTCTCTAACATGGAAATCATGCATTTCTGGGCATAAGTCCATAAGACATTTCTTGTTCTGTGACTTCTCAGCGATGAATCCCTAGAGATTGTACACAGCAGAAAAATATCACCGTGTATTTGGGAGACAGGGACTAGCAACACGCCGGCCGCTGTGACCGAGCAGTTCTAGGCGCTTCAGTCCAGAATGCGCTGCTGCTACGTAGCAAGTTCTAATCCTGCCTCGGGCATGGCTGTGTGTGATGTCCTTAGGTTAGTTAGGTTTAAGTAGTTCTAAGTTCTGGGAGACTGATGACCTCAGAAGTTAAGTCCGATAGAGCTTAGAGCCATTTGAACTAGCAGCACCATGTGAAGAAAACATCACACACATACACAAACACAAATATGTATACAATATTTTACTAGCACACATTATGTGCAGACATGTACATGATACACAAAACAAATATGCAGTGTATGCACACATAATGTGCAACGACGCATTCATACTAACACACACACACACACACAACTATGACAAGCAGCCCATCTAACTATTCTGCACACACTCTCACTTACACACATCAACTATCTGCAAATAAATAGAAAGCCACATATTCAATCAAACCAATGAATAACGTGAATAGAGGAGGCTGCCAGTCCGATCCCCACAGATGAACCATTTCTTGTCATGATGGGACAGTGGTACTTTCAACTACAACACAATGTGTACCTCTTTAGCCTCTCGACAGAAAGATTACCTGGTGCACTATACATGGAGCTGTGCCAACGCCCTCAAGGAGGCACCTCTTGTAATCTTCAATCATGAGAGCCTTTGAGGCCGCATGATGCACAACCTTAGCCCACCTCTGGGTGGCACCTGCATCTGTACAGTACACGTACGTCTTCGATTTCAGCCCCACGAACTCAACAACCTGAAAATCATTCACCACATCTTCCTTTGAGATGTTATTCCAGTTATTGGCCACATATCCAGACGTGTCGAATTCTTTGTGATTGTACCTAATTACTTTTTATGGATTGTAGCCTTTCATCCAGCAGAGGGAACTCTCTGTATCAACATAAAGTTACTTGGGATAGACGAAGTTTGGCCTTGCAAAGCCATAGTGGAAGCGGTAAATGTGGTGTTTGGAAAGGTCCAGAAAATACATACCAATATAGGCAGATTTCGTGAACAGCATTGAAACCTTAGCCATCTCCATAGCGACTAGTCTTTGACTGAAGATTGTGACACATTTGGAATTTGGTTTGGCGACGTAATCTCTTGCATCATAACGACTGTGCCACCGATAAACTAAATGAATTTCGTGGTGTAACATTCTCCTTGGTTTTTCCGAAAATTGAATTCGTCATTAACTAATAAAATCTTTTTCAAAATCGCAAATTGTGAGAGGCCTCTTTTCGGTGTTCAAATCAATCTACTCCTTCAACCAGCGACACCGCTTGAAGGAGAGTCTACTCCTTATACTAACAGGTTCCAGCTCCAAACTGAGACATTGCTGGAGATTTCTATGTTGTTTGTTCCCCAGAATTGTCAACAGGTTTGGGATGGAACCATTTCGCGGAACTAGGTGCTCCGGACATAGAGGAAAGGCACTGCACTCATCATGCTAATGAGTGGGATATTTCCAGTTCTACTTCTAGGATATATCTCTCACCAGCAACCTTAGCCACATGTTTGATCTTTTCCTTCAGTCTAGCGATATCCTCCTCAAGTAGCTATTGGAGGCCTCCAGATGACAGACTTTGTTGCATGGCATACCCATAGATGTTATTTACATCCAGGTAAAGGAGCTAACTTCAGTCATCAGATCGCCTGTACTCCTCTTCACTCGCTCACAGGTTTTTCGTCTTGCCACACCCGTGCACACAGTGGCGAAGTCCACTGTGAACCCTGCCTTCGAAGAAGAGCAGCACATTAGTATTGATCAACAGTTCAATTCTGATGCACATCTTCTTTAACAGTGCATCCCTCAAAAGCCCAGTCACAGTGAAATGGAAGGCAGGCTTCACATAGTACAGGCTCTGGCATACACTCTGGAACTTCTTAAAGACGTCCGCAGGCAGGTGTAAGTTAGTATTCACGTGTAATTCAGGATATTCACCTGAATCGAAGATGCTAAACTCCTACCAAACATTCACCATGAGCTCATACTCCACATGTCTTATGCCAGTTCCTGTTAGTTTACTGGATAATGCGGTTACGATAGACAATGTGGCTTCATGGATATTATCCTTCCACCCCAAAGTGGTCGTCATACCCTGTCAAATTGAGGATAAACAAGGATATGTCCAGTGGTAGTTCATAATTCAAGTTGCGTGTACTGTGAACTGCACTGTGGAACTTCCCCATCACATGAAATGATATCTATGCGGAGTTTCCACTTCTTTGTTCAATGGCAGAAAACAAATACGACAATCAGCTGCCTGCACATACATCATTCTCCTCCAAGTTGGTCATGGAGACTTTGTCGTGATAAATGTGATCAACTTCGCAGGCAAGTTTTCCAAGCTCAGCAAGCAACCATTTTACAGGGTTATCCCCAATGTAAGATTCGAACTTGTTGCAAGTAGAGTCATATGAGCATACAACTTGAGGATGAGAAGATTATAGTTTAACATCTTGTCGACAGCAAGTTCATTACAGATGGAGCAAAAGCTCAGATTATGGAAAGATGGGGAAGACTGGAGCGATTTAGGGAAATCACAAAAAACCTAAACATGGATAGCCAGACAGGAATTTTAAGTAGCATCCTCCCGAACGCCAGTCCAGTGTGCTAAACACTGCACAAACTCGCTCGGTCACCCAACTTCATACACTGCGTCATACGGTATGTGCTGCTTTGTGAAGGTGGTATGGGAGGCGGTGGGATCACCTCCACAGCACGCCACACGAGCCAGGAGGTACTCGAAGTCGGCATTAATGATGACGGGACGTCACTCCTTGTGGTTGGCATTCTTAAACTTTAAGAACTCCTTGGTAGGCATTTCCACACATAGTGGTTCCTGGCATGAGCAGATAATGAGGTGCTGTTCAAGATACACATGGTAAACGAGGTGAGGCGTCTCATTTCGAATGAAACTAGGTGAGACATGTTTCTGATCCACACATAATGCTGCTGCTTGTAATCAGTAGCAACAGTCTGCGTGTTTGGAGCCTTTCTGGCTAATTTGGAAAAGTAGATGTGCCCAATTACCTTATGCTTGACTTCTTTTTCCTTCACAGTGTGTCATGGTGTCTTGATCTTCTGGTTCATGAATTCACAGGTTGTAAATGGGAATCGAATAACTGTGGTACTACCTCTCGAATTTTGGAATGTCCCTGGAGTTTTAAGGATGAGTGCGATGCCTTGGAAATTGTAATGCTCACAAGCATCAGATGTTTTATATATATTTGTATCACATCCATGTCTATGGTCATTTCCATCACTAGCCAGAAGCGATCATGCAAAACAAAATACAACTGACTCAGCAGTATTCAGGACATTAGTGTATGCATGTTTAGCGGTAATCGTCTAGGAAAAATGGTCCAGTATGATGCACTTGGTAAAAATCACACCATTTCTCCCCAAATTTGGACGATCTCTTCTCCTCAACACCAGTATCGCTGCGCTTTTTAGAGGGTGTGTCAATTTGCTGTATAAAACCGCTTTGCATTTAATGGTGTGATACTGCAGAAAGTTGACATATTTGGAGAGCTCCTTTTCCAGAACTGTTTCACAAGCACTGAGGGAAGTGGCTCCAACTCGGCAGCCTGCATTCGAATTGTCAATGCGAGCAAGTTACAATCTGTCCCTAAATATGCTGTACAACATTGATTATTCCAACGTGGCTGCAGGACTTAGTTGGCGGCCTATAACAGCATATGGCATATGGCAATCTGTGATACTGACACTCATGAGATGAGCCAGGTGGGAAAGTAATGCACAGGCCACAGAAAATGGGACAGAGTCGTGATGTTGTACCATGGACAAGCCTGCTATGTTGACAGTCTGAGCTGCATCATAGCTGATGGATTGGCCTGCTGATGCACGATCAGCTGCAGGTACTCATGGGCAGCAGAGCAGGCTGCTGCACAGCTAGATGGTGGTACATAAATGGCAGCTGAGTGGGTTGCTGCATGACTGGCGGCTGATACATCATCTACAGTGCTGTACATGCCTGCTGCAGCAAAGCCAGTTGAGCATATGTCATCATCATGAGTGATGGACCAAGCTGCATCTTCACTGGTGCCAGGTTGGACTGCATGATAGAGGGCAGCAGACCAAGGTGTTGGAACATCAGCACAGAGGACATGTCAAGCTGCTGGTTCACTGCTATGATCAGGTCAGCTGCTGCTTCTGCAGGTGAAAGCCTGCCACCCACAATCTGTTCCATATCACCTGCACAGACAGAAGAAGGAAAAATATTAAGTATGATGCATACTTAAAAATATAAACACATACATGTAGAAATCTATAGTGTTTCTACTAACATTCAAAATTCGCTACATCTGAAGCAATCCATATTTGGCCTTATGGCCAGCATTAATTGGTTCAGCTCAGCCTGCTCATCGACAGTCCCCTGGCTCATGTTATTGAGTGCACCTAGAAAAACAAGAACATATCATGTTTGCAATCCATGCATACAACTGCATAGTATTGTTACAAGCAGAGGAACAGAAGGAACTTCAATTACTCACACATTTGCACCTCAATGACCGGCATCATGCCCCACAAACTAACAGTGGGGAATGGGCTCATAGATTATTTCAACAGATTCGTCTGGGATTCATCATCATCGAATGCACCTATAAGCACACATAACGTTAATAAGGCAAGCATGCAGCTGTGTGTTGGGTGTTAGTATTGTTAAGAGAATAGAAAGAACCACTACTCACATATGTGTTACTCAGTGACTGGTGTCATATCCCATGAGCTCGCTGTAGAGAATGGTGATCTCCCTACTACTATGGGGATCTACTGCACATCATCGTCTTTGCTAATTAATGAGTATAAAAGACGATAAGTATAAAACACGATAAGAGACGATAAGTATAAAAGACGAATTCGTTGACATCTAATGGCAGTTCATCATCACAATGAACAAGGCAACGGTCATTTGCGAAGCGACTGTTATCGTAAGTGAGAGTAGTGAGCATACACTGCGAGTGAGATCTGCTGATGAGCTGACTTTTACCGGACTATTTAGGCAGAACAGTGACTGCACGACTTTCGTGTATTTAAGAAGACCACTTAACCTACACGTTCTGGATTGTCCTGAATCTGTTACGATGATTCAGATGTAGGAGTCTGGCTTCGAAAATGATAATGATGACGAGCGATTTATTACTGTCCAGTCCATTTTTTAGTCGATAAAATCACAAAATCTTATCTAAGTACTTTGGACATTTAAGGGAAACTTACCAAAAGAAGTAACAGTTTAACTGCTGTAGACCATTATCTCTTTCCTGCACAGTTTATATCTCTGTTATGCGACATTTCTTGCAGATTAAGTTGCTGCCTCAAATGTTTAAAAACTATGTGATTCTTTCTATGAATGAGCCCTATTATAAAAATTATGATGCGAATGCACAGTGCTAGATTGACAGGCCATCTCCCACTAAACTGCACTGCCTTGTTGCTGTTTAACAAGTACATAAAATGCTACAGATAAGCCACAGCTATCACTTCAATGAGGTACATTGGAGCCTCGCTCATCCCATACGTTACTGACATATAAATCTCCCTGGGCAGGCTCTGGTGATTCGTTATTGGGCCCCGATTAGCTGCTAGCCTGCGGCTCGCAACGAGTGGTCTGTATCAATATTCATTCATTAGTATTGAAAGCAGTAGCAGCAGCGCTAACAGCTGTGGCAAGTGGCGGTGCTGGGAACGGCAGCAGAGATGGTTGCGGTGGCAGTGGCAGTGCCATGGGTGCTGGCAATGCTGATGCCTGCACCAGAGGTGGCACATGAGCGCTGTGACTCACAATAAGAATGTATATATTCTTTTAATAGTTACTCGGATAGGACATAAATGGGTGGGGGTCTGTGATTGAAACAATTCTGTAGAAAACACACTATGTTTTATTTATTACGTTTTATATAAGTTTCAATGTGTAGCACAGCATGTTGAAGAACGTTTCCATCTGTGGGCCATATTCTTGGGCTGTAAGGCGTTCAAGCCAATAAAGAGGATTACCAGCATATGAATTCCCTGTTTGAACTCATCCTCTACAGTCATTACAGGTTCCACAGTTAACACTTTGGCACTGGGTGTGTACAGGAATTTATAAACCACTCCACTTGGTTCATTGTAACATTACTTTTGCTCAGTCCACAAACTCATAATATCTAGCACATACATATGGCTAACAACGTCCCAATCTTTCAGTAACGATCGATATTGCATAGTACACATCATATAATTTCACAACACTTGAATGGTTCAAGTATTATTTGGGCCCTGTGAAGTTAATTTAACGTGACCTCACTGCGAATATCAACTTTGGTGGAATTACCTCCAAACATTTGAATGTCAATCATTGTATGGGATGGATCATACTCATTTGTCATCTTATTCTTTATAACAACTCATCGTGCTGCATATATATTCTCACTCTTACCATGAATACTGAGCTCTGAAATCTATACATTGCATGTTTTCAACATCAGTAACCACAGCAAAGTCATTATCCAGATCCAGGCCCACATTTACTCATTTAGATCCACACATAGTAATGTTATATGTGGTGGCAAACAATAGTACTTTCGATAGGAGACTTGCCTGTGGTCTGTGAGCTGTGGTAGCTGCAACAGTTGCTGCTGATGTGGCAATGGTACAGTGTAGTTGAACAAAGGTAGACGGTGCAGTGACGAATTATACCTGATCCGCACCAGATCTGATAAGTCTGGAAGCCCATCCGTGGACTGCAGCTGCTGTGGCAATATGGCCAGTAGTATGTAGGTGTCCTTATCCAGCAGTTCCACTAGCACCTGTTCAGGGGCACAGTGCACTGTGGGAACAATAACAAACTGTAAGTATATGTTCGAATGTATATTCGTTAATAAAAATAGTAATTATATTATTATTAGATACTTATTTTCATATCTACCAGTCTTATTCCTCTTGTGCCTGGGGGCGCTGGCTGGTCTCTGCTGCTGGCACTTCAACATCCTTTCACTATGAAGACCAGACCCCAAATTAGAGGGCTTTGGCTGCTGTATTCACAATAAAATAAAGAATGGGGTGGGGAGAGATCGTTTCTAATTTGTCCACAGGGTTTCCCGCCATTTTATTGTGCTCCCATTGGTGGAGAGAGATAGGGAGATGGCAGTGGTTTCCCACCAGTTTTACATCACACTACCACTATTAAGTTACAGCATGACCTAGATTAGAACTCACATATTCGTCTGAAGAGTGTGTATGGGGGGGGGGGGGATTCCCCTGGATAAAACTGATCAATTCTCAGTTGTTCCCCATGTGGAGGAAGTGCGGTGGTAACCATGAATATAAGTCATCTGTCTAACGTGACACTGGAAGTCCTTAACACTGACCTTGTGATAAGAGGCCTTTATAACCAGATAAGACCTTGATCCAGTACTGATCAGCTACTGAGGCTATGTATTGTTATTTCAGAAACTACAAGACAGAGTCAAATTTTCAAAGAACTTCGCAGTATGGGCCCACTTTTCAGTATGACAGTGCATGCCTTCTGGCCTGGATGCATGCACTAATTCAATTGGGAAGGATGCCATACAGCCATTGTATCCTCTCCTGAGTCAAGTTGGTCCACAACTGTTGTTAACTTGTCCTTGATATCCTGAATACTGACACTGGGACAGAGTTGACATCTGAGCTGGTCCAAAACATGTTCTATTAGGGTCAGATGTAGGGATATTACTAGCCACAGGAATACCTCAATGTCACATAGACAGTTCATAGAGACACGTGCCTTGCATTGACGAGCTTTGTCCCATTTCAAAATGGCATGACAGGTAACACCTAAGGAAACAGGACATCCGAGACCTATGTTGTGGCATCCAAGTTCCCTCAATCACTGCCAGCCATGACCTGAAATACCCGATGGCTCCCCACACTGTAACATCATCATGAAATACACCACTGCACCTCACCAAAACACTGGAAGAACGGGAGCTCTACCTACGTTGACAGTAATTCTCTAGCTGTTGGTGGTCTCGACCAATGGCGCAGGATGACGCATAGTGTTGCTAGAAGTTCATTTATTGTCTTCAGATGACAGGTGTCGATATGAAAGGGATGTGCTTGGTGCTTGATACTGTGGCCCTTGTGGTGATCAAATGTGGTCGACCGGAACCTTGACAACGAATATGCCTGCCCTCACATTTCCATGCAGTCCAACACATGGGCACTGACGCACTTGTGTGCCCCACGATTCGAGCAGTCAGCCAAATGGACACCCACACTCAGACGTCTTTCAGACTCTGTCAGGTGTTGCTAACACTGTTCACAGCAGTATGTGGCATCTCCGTATCCTTCACAGTGATCAGTCAACATCTGTTACTGATCATGCCCCTTACATAGTCTACCAGGCCTAATAACAGCGCTGAAGACGATCAACATTTACGCACTCTGGCGACCATACTACCCGTCAAAGGATTGCAACTGCAGTAATTTACGTACCTGGTGATAGTGTGTACATGCACGAAGGTTCGCTGACATCCAACCGTGTCCTCTGGGTACTTCACTTTCTTTTGTCAGGCGGTATACGAGGTGCATTCAAGTTCTAAGGCCTCCGATTTTTTTTCTAATTAACTACTCACCCGAAATCGATGAAACTGGCGTTACTTCTCGACGTAATCGCCCTGCAGGCGAACACATTTTTCACAACGCTGACGCCATGATTCCATGGCAGCGGCGAAGGCTTCTTTAGGAGTCTGTTTTGACCACTGGAAAATCGCTGAGGCAATAGCAGCACGGCTGGTGAATGTGCGGCCACGGAGAGTGTCTTTCATTGTTGGAAAAAGCCAAAAGTCACTAGGAGCCAGGTCAGGTGAGTAGGGAGCATGAGGAATCACTTCAAAGTTGTTATCACGAAGAAACTGTTGCGTAACGTTAGCTCGATGTGCGGGTGCGTTATCTTGGTGAAACAGCACACGCGCTGCCCTTCCCGGACGTTTTTGTTGCAGTGCAGGAAGGAATTTGTTCTTCAAAACATTTTCGTAGGATGCACCTGTTACCGTAGTTCCCTTTGGAATGCAATGGGTAAGGATTACGCCCTCGCTGTCCCAGAACATGGACACCATCATTTTTTCAGCACTGGCGGTTACCCGAAATTTTTTTGGTGGCAGTGAATCTGTGTGCTTTCATTGAGCTGACTGGCGCTTTGTTTCTGGATTGAAAAATGGCATCCACGTCTCATCCATTGTCACAATCGACGAAAAGAAAGTCCCATTCATGTTGTCGTTGCGTGTCAACATTGCTTGGCAACATGCCACATGGGCAGCCATGTGGTCGTCCGTCAGCATTCGTGGCACCCACCTGGATGACACTTTTCGCATTTTCAGGTCTTCATGCAGGATTGTGTGCACAGAACCCACAGAAACGCCAACTCTGGAGGCAATCTGTTCAACAGTCATTCGGCGATCCCCCAAAACAATTCTCTCCACTTTCTCGATCGTGTCGTCAGACCGGCTTGTGCGAGTCTGAGGTTGTTTCAGTTTGTTGTCACACGATGTTCTGCCTTCATTAAACTGTCGCACCCACGAACGCACTTTCGACACATCCATAACTCCATCACCACGTGTCTCCTTCAACTGTCGATGAATTTCAATTGGTTTCACACCATGCAAATTCAGAAAACGAATGATTGCACGCTGATCAAGTAAGGAAAACGTCGCCATTTTAAGTATTTAAAACCGTTCTCATTCTCGCTGCTGGCGGTAAAATTCCATATGCCGTACGGTGCTGCCATCTCTGGGACGCATTGACAATGAATGCGGCCTCATTTTAATACAATGCGCATGTTTCTATCTCTTTCCAGTCCGGAGAAAAAAAATCGGAGGCCTTAGAATTTGAATGCACCTCGTATTTACATGATGTTTTCTTCGTGAGGAGCTTATTATAGTGCATTTCCAGCATGATCAGGGAGGGTAGTCGAGGATATGGCGATTTCTCTTGACCCAAACTGGGACTGATTAATCAGTTTCCAACATTCTAGGGCACAGATCAAATAAAGGCTGACAATGCTTTCTAACGTCATTCTTATAAAGTTACTTAGAGTAACATTAGGATAACTACTGAGCAATGTTTGGTCCTGTACGTACTTTGAATACCAAGATTGCCTCTTTCCAACAGTTCAAAACTTTCTGGGCAGTTAGATTTTATTGCAAAAGCTAGAATGAAATCTTTCACTCTATTTTCTGGTAACTTCCCCTAGCGTCAAACAACACAGGAAACCAGTTCTCGGATAAAAAAGGCGTAGTAATATTTTTCACTATTAGTGTAAACTTAATTTAAATCACTCACCTCCTCGTCCTCCTTCTCCAAGCTGCGAGCCAACGGATTCTTGAATCCTGTCTTATAGACGCTATGACGGAGGAGAAATACTCCATCACTGTTTGAGAATTGTCCGCCAGATGTTGTTTTGAGAGACAACTGTTTCGGCGCAGCGACTATTGACAAACTGCCACGTCTAGCAGAAATCTTCTCCTGCTTCCTATAATTTTGTAGGGTTTTGATGGACATATTTCTCAATCACTTGCCATGAAGCCTTCATTCTCTATACGAGTGTCGTTTGCCCTCGCGACCCGAAATGCTGCGAGGCAGCGAAAAAATATTCGGCATTTAAACCACCACAGAGCTGTCCTTTGTTGAGAAACAATATTCGTCGTTCAGTCATGCGACGCACTACCTTCAAAATCGGCATTCCAGTATTGCGATGGGTGCATAAGCCGTTTGGTGTATCGTGCTCGTAACGTTGGACAGGCGATCATTTTTTTCTTTTTTAAAAAGAAAGAAAACAAGGAGGCATAGCGTCAAGTTTGCATTTATAAGCGTCTTCTGAGGCAGCCTTTCTTTCTGGGAGTGCCCTGTCTGTAAGCCGAAGCCAGAGGGTGGTCACTTGAATGAAAGTCAACAACCACTTCCACCCAAGCAATGTATGCAAGAGAAGGTCGGAGAATAATCTTACCCCCTCCCTATATTTACTATATAGATTTCTCCTGACATACTGACTGATCGTCTCAATAATTCACCCCCTACAATGAGTTGGCGTACAGCCCATAGCACATTACATCTACACGTAGAAACGACACGGCATCAACCTGGGCGTCGTTGTCCATAGCCTTTTAGATCTCTCGTGCGAGCATAGCTAGCCGAGTTTCACACGAACGACGTTTGCAGAATCCATATAGATGACTACAGAGTTTATTTTCAGTCACCAAAAAGTTCATTAAACGAAAGCATACATCATTTTCCATAAATGTGCAACAGACTGATGTCAGGGAAATAGGACCATAGTTATATACATACAAGTATGTCCTTCTTGAAAATAGCACGACTTGCGCCTCTTTCCAGTCACTTGGAATGCTTCGTTGCCTCTACAACTTACGATGTCCTTCTGGTAGAAGAGAATAAATTCTATCGCATAACATGTGTGGGTTGGAAATTTAATAGTAGCAGCACTGTCGTAAAGACGCAACGCAACGGACTCAAACAAAGTCACTTATACACACATCAAAAAAAGTTTTGCATCAACTCAGTTTCGAGAGTTCCGATAGTTGCTCATGAAAACCACACATTACATGTTGTACCACCATACAGTGAGACATTCAGAGGTGGTGGTCCAGATTGCTGTACACAGCGGTACCTCTAATACCCAGTAGCACGTCGTCTTGCATTGATGCATGCCTGTATTCGTCGTGACATGCTACCCACAAGTTCATCAAGGCATTGTTGCTCCAGATTGTTCCACTCTTCAACGGCGATTCGGCGTAGATCCATCGGAGTGGTTGGTGGGTCACGTTGTCCATAAAGAGCCCTTTCCAGTCTATTCCAGGCATATTCGATGGGGTTCATGCCTACAGAACATGATGGCCACTCTAGTCGGGCGATGTCAATGTCCTGAAGGAAGTAATTCACAAGATGTGCATGATGGGGGCGCGAATTGTCGTCCATTAAGACGAATGCCTCCCAATATGCTGCCGATATGGTTGCACTGTCGGTAGGAGGATGGCATTCACGTATGGTACAGCCGTTATACGCCTTCAATGACCACCAGCAGTGTACGTCGGCCCCACATAATGCCACCAAAAAACAGCAGGGAACATCCACCTTGCTGTAATCACTAGACAGTGTGTCCAAGGCGTTCAGCCTGACCGGGTTGCCTCCAAACACGTCTTCGACGATTGTTTGGTTGAAGGCATATGCGACACTCATCAGCAAAGAGAACATGATGCCAATCCTGAGCGGTCCATTCGGCATGTTGCTGAGCCCACTGTACCGCACTGCATGGTGTCGTGGTTGCAAAGATGGGCCACGCCATGGACGTCGGGAGTGAAGTTGCGCATCATGTAGCCTATTGCGCAGAGTTTGAGTCATAACACGACGTCCCGTGGCTGCACAAAAAGCATTATCCAACATGGTGGCGTTGCTGTCAGGGTTCCTCCGAGCCATAATCGTAGGTAGCAATCATCGACTGCAGCAGTAGCCCTTGGGCGGCCTGAGCGAGGCATGTCATCGACAGTTCCTGTCTCTCTGTATCTCCTCCATGTCCGAACAACATCGCTTTGGTTCATTCCGAGATGCCTGAACACTTCCCTTGTTGCTTGTTGAGAGCCCTTCTTGGCACAAAATAACAATGAGGACGCGATCGAACCGCGGTATTGACTGTCTAGGCATGGTTGAACTACAGACAACACAAGCCGTGTACCTCTTTCCTGGTGGAATGACTGGAACTGATCGGTTGTCAGACCTCCTCCGTCTATTAGGCGCCGCTCATGCATGGTTGTTTACATATTTGGGCGGGTTTCAAAAATGGTTCAAATGGCTCTGAGCACTATGGGACTCAACTGCTGAGGTCATTAGTCCCCTAGAACTTAGAACTACACTCCTGGAAATTGAAATAAGAACACCGTGAATTCATTGTTTCAGGAAGGGGAAACTTTATTGACACATCCCTGGGGTCAGATACATCACATGATCACACTGACAGAACCACAGGCACATAGACACAGGCAACAGAGCAAGCACAATGTCGGCACTAGTACAGTGTATATCCACCTTTCGCAGCAATGCAGGCTGCTATTCTCCCATGGAGACGATCGTAGAGATGCTGGATGTAGTCCCGTGGAACGGCTTGCCATGCCATTTCCACCTGGCGCCTCAGTTGGACCAGCGTTCGTGCTGGACGTGCAGACCGCGTGAGACGACGCTTCATCCAGTCCCAAACATGCTCAATGGGGGACAGATCCGGAGATCTTACTGGCCAGGGTAGTTGACTTACACCTTCTAGAGCACGTTGGGTGGCACGGGATACGTGCGGACGTGCATTGCCCTGTTGGAACAGCAAGTTCCCTTGCCGGTCTAGGAATGGTAGAACGATGGGTTCGATGACGGTTTGGATGTACCGTGCACTATTCAGTGTCCCCTCGACGATCACCAGTGGTGTACGGCCAGTGTAGGAGATCGCTCCCCACGCCATGATGCCGGGTGTTGGCCCTGTGTGCCTCAGTCGTATGCAGTCCTGATTGTGGCGCTCACCTGCACGGCGCCAAACACGCATACGACCATCATTGGCACCAAGGCAGAAGCGACTCTCATCGCTGAAGACGACACGTCTCCATTCGTCCCTCCATTCACGCCTGTCGCGACACCACTGGAGGCGGGCTGCACGATGTTGGGGCGTGAGCGGAAGACGGCCTAACGGTGTGCGGGACCGTAGCCCAGCTTCATGGAGACGGTTGCGAATGGTCCTCGCCGATACCCCAGGAGCAACAGTGTCCCTAATTTGCTGGGAAGTGGCGGTGCGGTCCCCTACGGCACTGCGTAGGATCCTACGGTCTTGGCGTGCATCCGTGCGTCGCTGCGGTCCGGTCCCAGGTCGACGGGCACGTGCACCTTCCGCCGACCACTGGCGACAACATCGATGTACTGTGGAGACCTCACGCCCCACGTGTTGAGCAATTCGGCGGACGTCCACCCGGCCTCCCGCATGCCCACTATACGCCCTCGCTCAAAGTCCGTCAACTGCACATACGGTTCACGTCCACGCTGTCGCGGCATGCTACCAGTGTTAAAGACTGCGATGGAGCTCCGTATGCCACGGCAAACTGGCTGACACTGACGGCGGCGGTGCACAAATGCTGCGCAGCTAGCGCCATTCGACGGCCAACACCGCGGTTCCTGGTGTGTCCGCTGTGCCGTGCGTGTGATCATTGCTTGTACAGCCCTCTCGCAGTGTCCGGAGCAAGTATGGTGGGTCTGACACACCGGTGTCAATGTGTTCTTTTTTCCATTTCCAGGAGTGTAGTTAAACCTAACTAACCTAAGGACATCACAAACATCCATGCCCGAGGCAGGATTCGAACCTGCGACCGTAACGGTCTTGCGGTTCCAGGCTGCAGCGCCTTTAACCGCACGGCCACGTCGGCCGGCTTGGGCGGGTTTAGTGGCATCTCTGAACAATCAAAGGGCAGTGTGTCTGTGGCACAATATCCACAGTCAATGTCTTTCTTCAGGAGTTCTGGGAACCGGGGTGATGCAAAACCTGTTTTTGATGTGTGTACTACACTTCTGTTAGACAGTATAGCCCATGTTACCTTAGCGCTTATGGCTCTCCCTTTCCGTGCCACACACATAACGAGTTACGAAAAAAACGGAGCTTCATGTAGCTAACGGTCTAATGTGGTGCTGTCATGATGTTTTCTAAACCAGAATAACAATGATAAAAATTGAATGTACCACAGGAGTTTGTAACACCGGAAATGCAGGATGCATGGCACCTGCTACCGATACATATTTTTGTTTTTGCTGAATTGTATGTAAGTATTTGTAATTTAAATGCTTTCTTTTAATAACTAAGGACATTGCTTCACTGCATGTGTTAATTTAGGTAGAAATCTGTTGACATTTCATTGTATTTATCTGTGTTTTACTGTGAAACTTATAAGCTCTGAGAAAAAGCCAAAGGAATTGTTATTTGCATCGACTAGCAAAGATAAAAGCAGTGCTAGTGCATTGTAAAATCTTAGGGTAGGGAATTGTTGCGCGGAGCCCACGGAGATAGAGATAGAGAAGGATTCCAGCGTTTGTAGTGTGCGGAAGAGTGGTGCTAACGCTCTCGCAGTAGAGAGTACCATTTTCGGCGGCATCATGTACGCGCGCCGGCCAGATGTCTAGTAGCAGGAGTACGAACAGTGGACGGGCGGAAGAGGTTGTATTAATTACGATTGCCCATTCCTGTAATTAGCCGTGGCTCCACAAGATGCTACCGTCTTCAACAACAGCAGCAGTTCCAGCAACACAGTTTCGGCGTCGGCTCCGAGTTTTGTCGTATGCACAGCACTGAAGTAAGACTGTTCAGAGGTAGAAAGTTTTAACAGCTAACCCAGCAGCACAACGGAATGTGATCTGATTGATAAAATTTATTTAAATAATAATCAGTTAAACTCAGGGCGATTGTGTCCTCATTGCCCCCAGACATTGTTACCAAGCAGGCTCCTTGTTCCCTTTTTTTCCTTATATGCTAACTGAGTGTCATAAGAAACAAACTGAATCGTTACAGCCAGTTTATTGATGAATAATTTCACTTTTAAGTATTTTAGCCTCAGTCTTCTTTCAATTAACTGTTGTACGACAGAGGTTTCAGTATATGACTAAAGTAAAGCAATTTCATTTTTCAAGTTTGAGAATCAATCACTGGAAAAAATCTAAATCTAAAGACATGCACAAATTAAGAAGGCGGAAGTTTTATTTATTTTTACATATAGCTTGGAGCACATGGCTGCTGGGTTTGGTACATATTCTAGTGTTTAATTCTGTTCAAGTGAGTAAAAAAGGCTCAGTTGTTCACACAATAATATGAAATCCAATCTGCAAAATAAGTAACGGCAAAGTAAAAAGTGCTAGCCTTTTTTCTAAATTTCTTTGATGACTTTATGTTGAGGTCACTGAAAGTCATTGTTCACTTAACGAAGTTCAGCACTAACATACAGTTTACTTACAAATTTTCAAATCATTACTCAACTGCCTTTTTCAAAATTTAATGCCAAACATGACGTAAGAGTGACTTTTCAGTTTTCTTTATCATTACATACTCACTTAAAATTAGTGTCAAAAAAAGTGGCAACCTTCAGTTGCCACCTCAGGGTTTAATAATAAATGTTTTTCTTTCCCATCATCTTGTACAGGATTTTGGATGTAAATTGCCCTAGTGGGCTGGCGACCATTAATTATTTCCTTTTCGTTCATTAGTGTAACTTTTAGATTCATGATCAGTGGCATCCCTTTTCAGTCCAGTGTTGTTCGTGAGTGAATGCAGAAAATAACTTTCATTTTCCAAACAATACCGCTATTCGGTTTAATTACTTTTTATTTTTAGTATACTTTCCATCAGAAGAGTCGGTTGTACACTTTCCTCCTACTTATCAGTATCACTTCTTCGGGAAAGAAAGCCTTATCCAATTAGAAAAAAATCCATTAGGCATACACGCTATACACGGCCATATTTTGTATCGCAAGCAGGATAGGACGATTAGTAAGAGGGAGGTTACAAGTTATAGCACGACAGTGACATCAAAGTGTTCAATAAGCTTGCAGGGAATCTGCAATGTCTTCCAGAACAGTGTCAATGGGGGTAAAAGCTTTCAACATGAGATGAAAATATGTGGCACACATTTATTGGAGAGGTGCCGCGTTGCTGGACACCGGACAGTTATCGACGTCAAACGATTCGTGAGCTGAGTCGATAGGAAGATTTAGTGCATACGACTGCGCTTCACATACTGAAGGAAAGCGTGGGCAGAGAAAATATGGATCACGTTGGGTTCCACATGATTTCACGGAAATACAGGAATAGTTAGGATACTACGCGGATCATGCCTTTTGAAACGTTATGAAGTTTAAGGAGAGGCTTTCCTGCGCTGGGTGAGGTAGATGCTACATTGCTGGCAACAGATTACACAACGCTAATGATTCCTTTTGAAACATGTATCTACTTTGTATCAGTTATGAATGATTAAATATAATTTCAATCCTCGTCCTCTGTTGAGTGCATTTTTTTATTTTTTCTGAAGATACTGTCGTATACAGTATTAAATGTGCAGTCTCTTAAAATACTGTTGTCTAATAAAATGTCTATTTTCAGAAATCTTTTAAGCTGTATGCTGAGCGTTTGTTTTTACATTATGCCTTAATTTCTCGACATTTTAATACATTGAGTTTCTGCCGAGGTGGTAAATATTTTAGGAGATGGTAGTATAGACTAATTCTTATAAAATATTCCGCATAACATGGATCCACTTTTTATTAGTTGCAGAGATACAACAGTTTCAAACGCTCACATGAAGTGTTACGCAATGCTAAGTGACTGTGTGCAAAGTTAATTTTCATAAATTCCACCTCCAACTTCAATGCACTTTTTGATTCTCTTGACAGTAACTGTGTAGCTCTTTTGAGATCATCTTAGCGTCCTTTCGTGAGGGCAGCACCATTCATAACCCGAGTGATCAATTCTTCTCTTGTATTTACCTTTTCTTTGTAGGTTTCACCTTTCAACCATTCTCACCGGCGAAAATCTAAAGGGGTAAGGCCCGGGTTCCTTCGTGGCCAGGAAACGTGACCATTTCTGCCATCCATCTTTCAAGAAATGTATGGTTTAGCTGACGTGTCGCTTGATGACTAGAATGTGCAGGAACCCCATTGTGCTAGCAGAATATATACTTTCTTGTAGCCACAGGAACTTTCTCCAATAATGCTGGAAGGTTGTTTTCAAGGAATTCTGGATAACGGGGCCCCCTAAGATTATGAGGTAACACAAAAGGACCAGTCAACTGACTGCCTATTACACGACACCACACATTTACAGAGAAGCGATATTTTAATATGCCCCCAAAAAGGCATCTCGATTTTCATCTTACCACCGATGTGAATGACGAGTGTTATTATTACTGTCATCAATAAACAATATTCATGCGCGTACTTAGCGATCTGCAACAAGCCAACAACAAAATTCCAATCATTCACATTCAACTCCTTACGAAGATCTTGAATCCACTGCAGATGACAAGAATAGGGGCTGTGCATACGTAATGTCCGGTATAGTCTTATACCTGGAACACCGATACGCACAGAAAATTTGCGTGTGCCTGCTGAGGGACTGTACTCTACTAACTGAATAACGTTTTCTACTTCATCCAAATACCATTTATTTCCACCTTCAGATGAAATATGACTGCTGGGCACTGTATACTCTTAAATCAGGTAGTCTATGGGTAGAAAATAGTTTAACGTATCCTCTAAAAGCAACAGCAGCGTTTCCATTACAAAACCCGTACACAAATACGATGTCGGGTTTAATGATATAGTAGAACTGGCCAACAAATCGCATCCACAATCACAGTTGAAAAATTCAAATATTTAATCTCAAGCACGGTTTCACAACTTTAACTTCAAATTGAAAATGACAATAGATACATAAATCTATAGCGCCTTCAGTACCAAGAAACGAAATGAAAATTTCTCTCTGTAGAGAGCTGTACATTCGTAACCCAACAGAAACTGCACACATGTTAAATGGGTTGCTGTATTCGAATTATTTTATACTAACACCTCCAAAAATATTTGCTATTTCACCTTAAACAACCTGTATAGCCCTTTCTTAATTCCCCTACCTTACTCCAGAAGTGACCAAGCCAGAATGGTTTCTTCAACACAGTTACGGTCGAACGCCTCCCCATTCTCGTTCATTCTGAGCTAGGCTGCCGTCTCTACTCATCTCGTTGTTAGCGGCGTTTTACTTCTTTTGTATTTTTTCACTTAGCTGCTACCACACCTAAAACACTTTTCTTCACACATACCGTGGCATGCTACATTCAATTTTAACGATTCAGCCGTACTGCAGTTTCACTATTTGATCTCTGAACCACCGCTGATTCACCGTCAATAATACTAAGTGAATTACATTAGTACTTTGAAGAATCCACTCTCTTAGTATTATTTGTGTTCCCAATACGATAATATCCTATAAGAGTTATATTATATCGTGAGGTGACAGTATAAGTAAGGATTTTCACTGCCACTTCATTGACAGCAGGAACGACGATAAAGAAGTAACCGTTAATATTACTTTGAACGCATTCTCATACAATAAATATCAGTTAAACGCATTAATGCTTAACTAACTTGAACAAGAAGACACAACACAGATAGGCATGCATGAAGTTAGCGATGCCTGTGTCAAAGAACACAGCGATCGAAACACGGTGATTACGAAATCTCTCTTGAGTTGTGTTTTTACTACCGATACTGATTCAGCATTCGGCTCGAAAAGTTGTGGAAAATGTGAGAATACTATGTTCTTTGCGCTACATAATTTGACTTGCTTACAAGCAGGAGAGGATACAACATTTCATATCATCTTTTGAAGCGCTCGTAACTTCAGTACTCAAACGTCACGTCACAGCTATCTTTTATAGTCACAGATGTATCATGGTTTACTTAAGAGTCTTAGCAACAGATAACCACAATAACTATAAGTGAGTTTCTGAAGATTATCGTACAGGTCATTCTTCATTTCGATTCAGTCGTCAGAAGGCCTTGATTATCGTCTGTCTCACGAAGCTTCCTTGGATCCAAGAAAATATAGCGATATTTACGGTCGCCAAACTAAAATTGGAACAGAAATTGCACATTGTGCAATAAGAAATAGTTTTCAAATATGATGAAGATATAACAAGAGAACCTTAACATCTAAGCAATATTTCTTGCATGAACTATCTGAAATACCGGAGACGCACAGATTGGCCGAGCAGCTTTAACTTACGCACAAAAGAAAATTTGAATCATGCTGGAAGGTTTTCCTGATAATGTTCTGACATGATGTTCTTTTAATTACGCCCACAGTGAACCGTTGCCGCCATTTTGTTGGTCTTTTCTGCGGGCTATCTTTCATGTGATCAATGTTTTCTGTTCTTTAGATTCGTTACGGACAATTTTCTAAGGATGTCTCTAACGTTTGTATTACGTTGTCAAAAAATATTTTTCAGGTCGTTGCTCATTACACAGCACTCACACGGGACAAGCAC
Organism: Schistocerca cancellata; assembly: GCF_023864275.1. Lineage (NCBI taxonomy): Eukaryota > Metazoa > Arthropoda > Insecta > Orthoptera > Acrididae > Schistocerca > Schistocerca cancellata. Next base: position 411,333,913 of record NC_064626.1, on the reverse strand, counting down.
TTTTGAAAAACTATGGATTTTACAATTTACAGAGTATGAAAACTCATAAATGGACTATGACACGGACGTGGATGATTCACATAACTATAATTCATTGAATAATTGTTAACTATAATTATATTCTACATGATAATGTTTACGACAATGTTTTATAGCGTTCTTTCGTTTCGTAAGAATTTTTCTTGATGACAGAACGTGATTTCAAGAATCGTCGGCAAACAACAATACATAGTACCAAAAAAATGGTTCAAATGACTCTAAGCACTATGGGACTCAACATCTGAGGTCATCGGTCCCCTAGACTTAGAACTACTTGAACCTAAATAACCTAAGGACATCACACACATCCATGCCCGGGGCAGGATTCGAACCTGCGACCGTAGCAGCTGCGCGGTTCCGGACTGAAGCGCTTAGAACCGCTCGGTCACAGCGGCCGGCTACACAGTACCACTCAAATATATACAGTACCTTCTTATAAGCATGCGTGCTTTTTACCGTACATATTAATTTGTTTCTTGTGTAAAGAGCATTATTTACTTTTTTCCGGCCGGAGATCCAGATTTTTGTTTTCCATGCTTTCCGTAAATCGCTTAAGGTAAATGCCCGAATGGTTCCTCCGAAAGGACACAGCGAGTTTCCTTCCCAATGTTTTCCATATCCGAGCCTGTGCTCCGTTTCTAATCAACTCAACAGTGGTAGAATATTAAACCTTAATCTTTCCTTATATTGGTACTAGCTAAAGTATTCATGCATGACATAGTTTTTGTCACGCCATCCCATCGCGTACCTGACACCAGGCTTTATTTCATTTACCCATCGAGAATTTCTTGTTTCCGTTATTGTCTGCTGGTAAAATAACGTATTTTTAGTTTAGCCGTGTAAATATGTAGGAGCGTTCGCATAATTGAAAAACAGACTAATTTCTACAACGAAGGCATTCAAATATCTGACTTCCGATAAAGTGACTTGTTATAGTGTGACGCTTCAGTCAAAATGACGTTATCAGCCATTATTAGCATCGTTTATTACCTGAAATTATTTATCTGTGTGAATTCTCTTGTGTATTTATTTACAGTGGCTTCTCCAGCTCCCACCAGTTTTTTTTTTATTTTTTTATTATTTTTTATTTATTTTATTTTATTTTTTTCCGTTCAATAAGTAACTGAAAGATGAGTTAGCTTCCTGAGGCACACATACTAAGCTGCTGTGTGTTTATTCCATATAGTATGTCTGTCAGTCTACATTAAGATATTCCATTACATGAGTAAACAACACTGAAGCCAAGTGTGTTTCATCCGGAGTAGGGCGGAACAAAAAACAAACACAAGAGTAAAACCGTGGACACTACATTATAATGTAATTGTCTTCACGATGTTCCATTGCTGTTTACATGGTATATCCAGTACACCATGGATAAAATAATGAGTAGACGTAGAAGCTGATCAACTATGATAAGTCTTAGCTAAACTAACAAATCGCATACAGCGGAAATTTGTGTGTACGCTGAAAATTTTCGGAAAGTATGAAAGTTGGTAGATAGAAAATTGCACACAAGAGCCGTTCTGGCTGCCTACGCATGGCAACGACCGGCGAAGACATTGATGCAGTAGCTTCTGCATTTGAAACGAACAATACTCAGATTTACAGTATCTAAACACTCCTAGCCATAACATTTTCCACTACGAACATTCTTCTGTGACAGACAAATAGACCAAAGTAACAAATATTAATAATAATTCAACGGGACGATATCGACCTGATCATTCGTATACAGCAGTGAAGAGAAATGCACCATTAAAAATGGGGAATGTCTAACATTAATGTCAAGAAGGACTTTTTTCATTGTGTTTCTCATTGTGCACGCTGCATTACACTCCCTCATGTCAGATAATTCTACAATGGTCGTTTTGCATCTTTTATAAGCTATCGTCTGTTGGTTATTGAACCGAAGCATTTGTTACAGCTTCTTGTTAGATTCAGTGGTAGTGCGCCACATGTAAAGGCATCAGCGTTAGCCACCGGTTTCTCCACTTGCGGCAGCGGCAGTATAAAGCTTTTATATTGCATTTAACTTTATTTTTTACGTGATTGTGTTTGAAAATACGCAGCAATCAGTTTTTCACTGCGTTTGGTGCCTTCAATGTTCTTAGTTGTTTTTATATTTGCAGCAGCTAGACTCACTTGTCGCTAGATATGGCTACGGACTCTGGAAGTTGTGGGACCTTGATGAAAGAGTTGATTGACGAACTTCGCATAACAGCTACAAATTGCACCCGTGGTGACGCGATCTGCCGTTGCCTAACGCGTCGCGGAGATTCACATTTTCGCCGACGTGGATGACAAATAAACGCGAATCTACCTGATAGTAGCTCAATGATAGCCTAACCACGGGTACACTCTGAGCATACGACAGTTGTAGTGGGTGCTTCTTTGTCACCTGCGATACGCATACATACTGGCGGAAAGAACAAATAGTCTTGAAAATTAATACCGCAGGAAGATCTAACCGAGTCGCCAAATCCGACAAGCGCAGAAAAGTTGTGTAAAAGTTTAAACACATAACAAGTGAGCATGTTCTAAGTAAAACAATGACGGACGGCAAAAGCCCGGCGTGGTTTGTTGGTAGCATTCGATGAACGTTGTAAAAGCGGAGAGTACTTACAGTCGCTGCTACAAAAGAGAGTACAATTAATCTGACAGCGAACACTTAATGACATCTCGTGCATCCGTAAGAAGGGCTATAATTTCAACATTTAGATCCTGGCGAAAGATCTACCAGATAAACTTATGAATTCCTGACATATTATGTCCATTAAAGGACCCAAGCCTTAAAGCCACTCAGTCTAGTGTTGAAACTGAAGGAAGCAGACAAAAATTCGAAATATTAAATTTCCATTTAAAAATGTGTTCATTCATAAGGATACTGTAATATCAGCTTTGACCGGAACACAACTATGCACCGCTAATATCGAAAACACTTACTTCCACTCAAAGCGAACAATTCCTATTAGATTTTATTTTGAATGTGCTACGGAATTAGCCCCTTTACTACTTCGTGTTAATCTTGAATCTCTTGCGCAGCGAACAGCCCTGTGTGACTGGAAAAATGTGCTGATCATTTCTGTTCACAAAAAGGATAGAAGCTTACAGAACAGTATTACTAAGTTTCGTCTCGTGTAAGATCGTAGACATGTACTACGTTCGAAAATTAATATGTCGTTGGAGGAAAAGGAGTTCCCTTAAATAATGAATAAGGTTTCAGGAAAACACACTTGCTTGAAACACAGCTCGCTTTGTTCATACATGACATCTAGCACACAGAAAATGAAAGTGAACAGGTAAATTCCTTCTTCGTAATTTACTAAAAGTGTTCGACACTGTATTGCACTGTCGACTGAGCATCATAATACGTCGATATGGAGTCCTTTCATGATTGCTTCGAAGAATTTTTGACTAACAGAACCCAGAACTATATTGTAATCCGTACACTCAACAGGAACTATTAGCGGATGTTCTCCTAGAAACACACGCGTGCGGTTTACCAGAGAGATACCAGAGTGGGCCATCCATGCTAACAGAATGTTCGTTTACGATGCTATTGTCTCCAGGAAAGTAACGAGATTGAACTATATTACGGAGATGCAGAACCACTTGGACAGTATATCCTGTTGGTGTGACGAATGGCAGTTCTCTTCAAATACAGATAAAACCAACATAATGCCCATAACGAAGAGAAAGAACACTGTAGTATCCGATTCTATGATTAACGGCATACTTCCGGAACTCTTCCTAACGTTTACATAATTAGATACAACACTGAGAAATGATATGAAATGAGGCAGCATGTAAAACATGGAAACGAATTAAGAGGTTAGACTTCTTGCAAGGTTCCGGGAAAGTACGATGCATCTTGTGACGGCTCTCTTTCTAAAGAAAATTGATTACTGAATACCAGAGAGAAGGTTCAGTAAAAAATTCATTTATCGTAGTTACCTGGAGTAAACCACCACTGTAAAGGGCTTAATATGAAAATTGCTTAGAATAAAAATTACAACTGCGACGCATGCGACTGCCTTCAATAACGTTACGCCGCTTTGGGCGCCGTTTGACCAAAGCATACTACAGAAAGCAAATAACAGTCTTACCTTCACATTTCAATTTAAAAAGTTGCTCACTACACTAAATTACTGCAAACACAATGAGAATATTTTCTGTTCAGGTCACTTTCCAAGAAAAAGGCGGCCTACTGATAACAAAAATATACATACATTCTTCAAACAAAATTACATGCACTGCATCTCGAAGTGATAGCTTCCTAATAGTCTCTAAAAAGAAACCAATTACAACTGCAATAGCTCTGGTGCAACTGTGTATCTGTCAGTCCAGAATAAATACAAAGCAAAAACTGAATAATCCACAATCGTAATTATCTTGTTCCTAAGCCTCCACCGCATGCACGTCAGTTTTCGAGGTACATTTCGCAGAATGCGAAGCTGGATGGTGACTCGGACGTTCTTAGATGTGGTCGTGAAACAATGTCTACCCCACCTGTCGCCCTTCTTCCATCACCCAGCAACAGTTTAAAAACAATATTTTCTTTGCTTTATATCTGAAATGATTTTTAGTGGGGCTAAAAATACATACGTAACTAGACCTTCACAATCTGTGAAGGAAACTGCATACCGGACACCAATGCGATTAATTCTGGAGTACTCCTCCATTATTTGCGGCCGTTATCAAGTGGCCTTTACAATTTCAAGTTTAGGCTCCTAGGATCGTAACGGGTTGGTATAGACCATCAGAAAACGTAACAGCGATACTCAAGAAATTACAGTGAGAATCTCTGGAAAAAACGCGACGTTGCTACAGGGAAATCCTACTGGATAAAATTAGCGAACTTGTTTTCGAGGAAGACTGCGTTAATTCTGCTGCCTAAATGGTATACTTAACACAGAGATTAGAGATATTACGATAGGAAAAACTCACTAAAGATGTGCACCGATTAAAAGAGAAAACCGCTATTTTCGTCCCCTCCGACACACAGTGTGCAGCTACTTCCTGTGTACACTGAGGTCATGGCGTGCCTTCTAATATCTTGTAGGACCTCCTTTTCCTCTGCACAGTGCAGCAACTCGACGTGGCATGGACTCAATCAGTCGTCGGGATTTTCCAGCAGAAATATCGAGCCATGCTATCTCTATGCCATGCGTAACTGCGAGAGTGATGCCCATGCAGGATTTTGGGCATGAACTGACCTCCCGACGATATTCCACAAATGTTCGATGGGATTCATGTCGAGGGATCTCGGTGGCTAAATCATTCGCTCGAATCGCCCGTAATGCTCTTCAAACCAGTCGCGAACAATTGTGGAATGGTGAGACGGCTCATTGTCATCCCTAAAAATTCCATTATTGTTTGGTATCATAAAGACCATGAATGGCTGCAGATGGTATCCAATTAGCCGAACATAGTCAGTTCCACTCAATAATCGGTTCAGATGGACCAGAGGACCCAGTCCATTCCATGTAAACACAACCCACATCATTATGTAGCCACCATATGCGTGCACAGTCCCTTGTTGACAACTTGAATCCATGGCTTCGTGGAATCTGCAACACACTCAATGCTGCCATCAGCTCTTACCAACTGAAATCGGGACTCATCTGACAAAGGCACGGTTCTCCATTCATCTAGGGTAAAACCGATACGATTACGAGCCCAGGAGAGACGATGTCGCACTGCCAGCAAAGGCATTCGCGTCGGTCGTCTGCTGCCATAGCCCATTTACGCCACATTTCGCTGCACTGCCCTAACAGATACGTTCGTCGTACGTCCTACATTGATTTTTGCGGTTTATTCATGCAATGTTGCTTATCTGTCAGCACTGATATCTCTAAACAAATGTCGCTGTTCTCCGTCGTTAAGTGAAGGCCGTCGGCCACTGCATTGTCTGTAGTAAGAGCTAATGCCTAAAATTTGGTATTTTAGAACACTCTTGGCACTATGGATCTCGGAATATTGAATTACCTAACGATTTCCGAAATGGAAAGCCCCATGCATCTAATTACAACTAACATATCGCGTTCAAAGTCTGTTAATTCCAGTCGTGCGACCTTAACGACGTCGGAAACTTTTTCACATGAATCACTTGAGTACAAATGACAGCTCCGCCATACTACCGCCATGTGTGTATGTACATGTCGCTATCCCATGACTTTTGTTGCCTCAGTTTACAGATTTACAGATTCATGGGGGATGCTGCGCTAATGACGGCAGATAACGCAAAAGAATGTTTTCAACCATACAAAATGGAAGAGGTTTTCTCAGTTCCACAGTGTAAATCAGTGGTTTTTCTGCCAAAAAACTGTAATAATTATACACAAGAGTTTTTGCTTACTTGTAGTATGCAAAGAAAAGAAACATTTTAAAAAACTAAACCAACAGAAGATTTAGAAGCAATATTTGTATCAAAGAATCTCAAACAAGTATATCAAAATCACAAGATGAACATTGCAGAAAGGAAATAAGTGAGCGTTATTAGGTGCCGTGAAATGATTACTTCATAAAATCCGGGGATTTTTCTTTAATATAGAGAAAGATTCCCTAGTAATTTAAACGAAGGGGGTGATGTGCATATCGTTACAAATAATGCGAATCATTCCGTAGAAAGGATCAGTGAAAGATTCGTTTACGTAACGCCGTCATAAGAGACTTTCAACTTTTAATGGTAACATACAACGAAATCGTGCCCAAACTTGTTGTACTTTTCAACAGAATATGATCTTTATAAATAAGAGTTATCACTAACTAAAAGACTGCTGAATATGTAAAATCATTCAGATACAAAAATCATTTACTGAAACAAAATCAATTGTAATATGAATGATTCTATTACTAGAAGAAGTGTTAATTTCTAAAGTTATTAATCTGTTAAATGAAAGAGCTTTACAGGAGTGCACACATTTTATAACAAATAAGAACTATGTACGCTCTTAGGAAAGTCGCCAGAAACCGCCATCACACCAGGCCAACAGCCAACGTATGATTTACAGTTTATGGTATTACACGAGCACCATCTGTTATAAAGTAAACACAGATTAAATGAACGATGATGTAGGCGGATGTTACGTCGAGTGCAGCGTCCTCTTCCAGGAAGGCAAACGCGTGAGAGAGCTACTTTAACGGCAATCTTTCACGACTGAACTGCAAATAGGGTTCGCGGTCATGCCTGTAACCGCAGAAAGATCGACAGACAATGGTCAGACTCACGAAGGCCCCAGAAATTATCTCGCATCGCCTTTCGCACTTCTGACTCATGTACGAACGAGAGTTCGATACTAGATGACGACGTAATTCCTATTACTGGTGGCATGAGTCAAAGCGTCCGGTTACAGTATCGTCCCATCGGTCGATTGTGTTAAACGGTTATGACGTCATTAAAATTATCCCATTTGTAAATCCGGCTGCGGCCGCCCTTATGTTGGAAGGCGTCCCCGGCGGCTACACACCTAACAGATCAGTTCGGGACTTCCCTAACTCTGCACTGCGATACCCTGAGCAGTAATCAGAGCAAGCAGGTCCTGATTCATAACCTGTACGCTCGAATCGTTATATTCTGTAAACTTGCTCTATTTTTGCTGTTTTACTATGCCATGAGATTGGTTAAACGCTTATCGAAACGTACTGGCTGCTGAATGAGTGAAAGGAGAAATTTGCTGTTTAACTTAACGTTGACGACGGGATCGGACGTCATATGTTGAAGTCTGAAATTGCAATAATCTGCGTGGTTTTTTAGTGCAACTTCTGCCGCGGACTTTACTCTCTTGTAACGGTTGTAATATCCCACCCGATATGTCCTATGGTTCATTCGTCATTCCTTATCATTTGAGTAAAATGCAAAACAGCGACCACAGTTACCTGTGTGCCCACATTATAGCTTATGACGTAACAGAAAACACAGCGGAAAGGACATAATACGTTTGCAGTCTCAGTTGTAATCTGTTGCAAGTAACCTCAACAAATAAAATATTAGCAATCATATTAAAAGAGTACAATGTTCTTTTAGGGCGCTATGAGTGGTGTTAACTGATACCAGAGAGTCGTGTGACCCTCCACAGGTAACGTAGGTCATGGCAATGAAATGTTGTGACGCACGACAGAATGACAGAAAGAAGTTGTCCTGTTTGCTCATACCCACAAGACACTGAAAATGAAGTTGCCCGATCGGTTCGTCTACCAATTCATATTACTGAAAGTTTCTACAAGGAATATCTGCAACTTGCAGCCATGTAAGATGACGACAGAACAGAGGTCTAAAACGATCCTACTCGACAGTGACTGGAGACTAGTGTCACACCTTGTCTTAACACAGATTTCAAACCGACAGGAAGTGCTGCTGTTAGTGGATGCCGGTATATCTCACTTTCTGAGCGCACATTGTGAAGCTAACTGCATGCAGTGAACATGCTGAGTCCCGTACCTCGGAAAATTCAATTGCTAACAGCGGCACATAAAGCTGCAAGTCTTCATTGCGCAAAACAACAATGAAACAGGAACTAGCTGTCTGGACGCGTGTAGTGTGATTCGTCGAATCTTGCTGTTGCCGATCTTCAGATGTTCTAGGCGATAAGTGCACCGACAGCCAACGTGACGCGTGACACACAATGTTCGGACGGTATAGTTCAGGCCGGGGGTGGTTGTGTGATGTTTTGGTGGTGTTTTTCGTTGTATGACCTGGGTCCACTCATTCAGTCTATCGTGAAAATGAATCTAGATGTTTCTTTCAATATTCTCAGTGACAAAGTGTTGTCGTCTCATCGTCTCTCCTACATCTTCATGATGACTGTGCTGTGGACACCCCGTCTCCCAAAATGACAACAGCTGAGTTCACAGGTCTGCATGCATACATCCCTGCGTTGAGGAACACTCGTGCACCTCATAGCACATCGAATGGCCCATTGATTCATCCAATTTTAATCCCCTAGAAAATGTTTTGAAAACACCTGGTACATGTTAGCAATCCATATCCCCGCAATTTCACAGCTCTGTCGGATCTAATCGCCAATAAGTGGGTACTGGATAAGTCAGCCCTGAAGAAACCTCTTGACTCTTTATTCGCCGGATAATGGTCATTATCAAGGCTGGAATCGGTGTTCTACGGTATTAACGTGACGACCCCTGGCAGTGACGGTGGGTCGCGGGAATATTTTCAGTCTCAACGTATTCCGGACTCCAGCTGAAGGGCTTCGTTATTTGTTCACAAGTACACTACCTGATCAAAACTATCCTGAAATCCATGTGTAATTCGGAATTGCCCCCTGGAGGCCACGAGCGGCGGGGAGCATTGTGTTGTCAGCAGAGAAGCAGTAAAAGCAGAATCGGTCGTTCAGGAGAGCTCAGTGACTTCGAACATGGCCTGCTCATTGGATGTCACCTGAGTTATAAATCCACCAGAGACATTTCACCCTTCTAAGTCTGCCCACTCCAGTTTGGATGATGTGAATGTGACGGTAGTAGAGACGCAAGGGAACAACCAGAGCTAAATCAAGACCCGGCAGATCTCATGTACTGACGGAAGGAACCGCCGAGCATTGTGGAAGACGCTTGTAAAATAATAGCATGAAATCAGCGGAAGGAGTCAGCGCAAGTCATTCCGCTTTTAAGAAAGGCCGTAAGACAGATCCACTAAATTATAGACCTATATCGTTGACGTCAATCTGTTGTAGAATTGTGGAACATGTTTTAGCTGAAGAATTATGATGTTTTTGGAAAACTGAACACCTCCTCTATAAAAATCAACATGGACTCCGCAAACAGAGATCCTGCGAAACTTAGCTCGCTCTGTTTCTCCATGAGATCCACAGAGCAGAGGACAACGGCGCTCAGGTTGATGCCGTGTTCCTTGATTTCAGCAAGGCATTTGACACCGTCCCGCATTGCCGTTTAATGAAAAAAATACGAGCTTACAGAGTATCGGAGCATACTTGCGATTGGATTCAAGACTTTCTTGCTGATCGAACTCAACACGTGGTTCTTAACGGAACAAAATTGACAGATGTAAAGGTCATATCCGGAATACCAAAGGTAAGTGTGGCAGGACCATTGCTGTTTACAATATAGATAAATGATCTAGTAGAAAGCGTCGGATGCTCTTTAAGGCTGTTCGCAGATGATGCAGTTCTCTACACTGAAGTAGCAACGCCAGAAGATATGCTGACAACGTCTGCCGTAAAATATCTAGGACATAAAACAGATAGTGGGAAAAACAGATACCAGACTCAGATTCATCGGAAGAGTATTAAGGAAATGTAACTCATCCACCAAAGAAATGGCTTATAAGGCGCTTGTTCTCCCGATTCTTGAGTACTGTTCATCTATCTGAGATCCCTATCAGGTAGGACTGATAGAGGAGATAGAGAAGGTCCAACGAAGAGCGGCGCGTTTCGTCACGGTATGGTTTAGCTGGCGAGAGCGTTACCGAGATGCTAAACAAACTCCACTGGCAGACGCTGCAAGAAAGGCGTTGTGCATCATGCAGAGATTTACACACACCATTAGGTGGCTTGCAGTGTATGATGTAGATGTAGATGTAGAATAACACGTGAATTCCAAAGTCCTGCTAGCAGTCCAGCTTGTGCAATGACTGTGCGTATGGAATTAAAAAGAATAAACTACAATGATCGAGCAGCTCCTTGAAAGCCACACATTTCTGTAGCCAATGCTAAGCGGCGCTTGAAGTGGGATAAAGAGCCACTCCATTGAACAGTGGATAATTTGGAGTGATGAATCACGATATAACCTGTGGGAATCCGATGTAAGGGTTTGGGCTACGCGAATGCCTGGAGAACACTCCCTGTCATCGCGTACAGTGACAAAAGTGAAATAAGGAAGAGTAGGTGTTACGGGATGAGGGTATTTTTCGTAGTTATGGTGTGGTCCTCTTATTGAGATTAAGAAAATGCTAAAGGCGGAAGGATATAAACATATTTTACAGCGTTGTGTACCGTGTACAGAAGAGGAACAGTTCGGAGACAATAACTGTTGCACCAGCATCAAAGTGCACCCTGTCGTAAAGTAGCGGCTGAGAGGCAATGGTTTATGGACAATAAGATTTCTAAAGTGTATTGGCCTGCCCAGAATTCCGACCACATCGCAATGGAACACCTTTGTGTTGCATTAACACGTCGACTTCACCCCAGACTCCAGCGTCTAACAGCACTAACTTCTCCGGTGTCGTCTATTGTGGAAGAATGGGCTGTCATTCCTCCACAGACATTCAGACACCTCAGTGCGAAAGAGTACCCAGCAGAGTTCAAGCCGTCATAAAGACGAAGGGTGGGTGCAGTCCTATATTCATGTCGACTAATAGGTGTTTGGATGCTTTTCATCAGACAGTATATTTACATGTGGGTTGTTCAAGAACGGCGAGTGCAATTAAAAATACGAGGGAGTTAGCATTTTCATTCAGAGTGGGAGGAAGACTACTTCCTCAGAGAGATAAAGGGTATGTGTTTGTTGTCTAATGCAAGTGTCGTCGCGGGAAAGAAAAAAACATAGAGTGCTATTACAAAATTATTCATTCAGGACTGGAAGAGGCTTTTCAACTACATTCAGCTCTCAGAGACGAAAACGCGAGGCAGCTAAAAGAGGAAATTAGTTGCACATGAATCGTAACACCATAAAACAAGAAACATGAATAAAGCTGCAGCTGAATCATCACACCTCGTCGCCAGTCATCGCACAAAAGAACAACTCATATGAGAACAATGAAATTATTAAAGAAGCCTTTTTAGAGGCTAGTGATGTATTGTTTGAAAATTTTAAAAATACAACTGAATTAATTCCTGCCATAAAATCTGTCCAGCTTGCTGCCAGCACAGTGATGAGACGACTTGCGATTATGTTGTTTCACAGCTGAAAAGTTGCTTTGATAGGTGCTGCTGTTTTTCGCTTCAACTTAGCGAATCTACAGACTGCGTCGATGCTGCTCAGTTAGCCATTTTTGTAAACATGACTTTTGGTGATCTCACAACTAAGAAGAACTTACAAAAGTCATTCTTCTTAAAGTACGCACGACGTGACAAGACGTGCTTTCGAAGGTTAAAAACATTACTTCTTAGAAAATTACGTTAACAGCATCCCAAGGATGGTTGGAGATGTGAAAGAACTCTCAGCATTGTGTCGCCAAATCCAAGTTTTTCCTTGTTTTCCTCACATCACTGTATCATTCACCAGCAGGCCCCGTATGAAAATTTTCTCAGAATGAATATAATTATGATGCTTTCAGTGAAAATTGTAAACCGAGTGAGGGAACAACCTACAGAGCGGTATTTGTTCAAAACATTGACTGACGAAATGGATTGTGAAAAAAAAAAAAAAATCTTAGCCGCGGTAATCTCAGAGCCGTCCCTTGTTTGAAAGAGAATCTACAACAATAAGTTCTTGACAAAATCCTAAAAAAAAGAAAGAATCAAACTTCTGCGCAGTTTGTCGCATCACTTTTTATGAAATTCAAAGTAGAAGAATTTTCGTCTTCTGTTGGCAACCACGTTCAAGAAGACGGAGTTGCAGCAGAAATAGAACCCACAGCACTTCAAAGAGACTTGTCGCTGAAGTCTGTGCCCTCCACTTCTGAATATATTTGGGTTCTTGTGTTCAAAGAAAAGTATTCTCTCTTGGTCCATGTTGCACTAACGACTGAATGGGTCAATGTTGCACTAACGAGTGAATGCATTGTTCAGTTCCATCTACTTGTGCGCGCTTTCTTTAAAAATCGACAGCCTCACAGTTGAACATCAGGACAGTTGTATTAGAATGACGATGTCAGACTATAACCCCAACATAAAGCAGATAGTGACTGTCGCAAATACGACAATAACATATTATTCGATCCAAGATTTGGTAGTAGTCCCAAGCAGTGCTTCTTTCCGAGTAGTGACCCAGGGCGCTTCACTTCCACAGTGGTGAAAATATCCCCCAAATTGTATAAAAATAAGAATATTGCCTGCACGTTTCAGAAATCTCCATACACGAAGCAGTAAATCTCTAGAAAGATTAGGTCTCCAACCGAGTTGTCATATTCGCTGTTCTTATATAATCAATCTGTTCCCGAATTCGTAGCGTTTACCTATTAAATATAATAACTAAATTCCTGACGTAGGATACGCATCCCGAACAAAATCCACTGACTAAAATACTTGGGTTTAAAACCGTAATATTCCACCCAGGTCTAAAGAAACTGAACATGGTTTAGTGTAGTGGGCAATTAATTACTCTTTTCGCCCAAGAACTGTCTCATTCGAAATTATTTTCTACTGAAGAATTCTAAGGATTCCTCGATTTCATATGCACCAGTCTCTTCAATTAATATTAGGCGCTAATAATATAAAGCTTCTACCTTCTATTCGAAGACTATTAGACGCTTTGATACATACTGAGAAGGAGCTAAATTGCACGTCGGTTGGAGGGAAGGGAAAACAAATCTTGCAGGTCGCATATTGGTAAAAAAGTAAAGAAGTTGTTTGGAATTTAGTTGCGCAATGTATGTTCATCCAGGGGGAAAATCCTGTAGCGGGAATGCAGATACAGCTGCGACGATTAGGCGGCGTAGACACTTTGGTATATTGAGCTTTCGATCGGTTGTGGAAGCGAGTACGGTTAGCCGAAATGGCTATGGCGACCACTAGCAAGAAGCGGGAACTCCGTGTTCGAGTCCCTGTCCGTCACAGATTTTCATTTGTCACCAACTGTTATTCATTCAATATCTAATGCAGCTAATGTCCAAAGTATTCGCAATTGCGACTAATATTTCGTGTAAGATTATTGGCTACGAGACGCCGAAAGCGATATCCAGCAACCAGATTGGAAAGGCTTTTCGTCATCGCACAGCGACACTTTCCCTTCACAAAGTGTGAATCTAGTTTCTCAAGCGTATCGGTTCAATACATGTGATTCGGATGAGCGTTTGTTGTTAATACGAATCATCACAGCTTGGATGAACCGTGCTTTTTGGCCAAGCAGCTATGAGTTTCGCTTCATTCTGTAGAAGTGAACACTCTTTCAAATTCTTGATCAACCGAATACAAATTTATTCTGAAAGTGTGATATTAATCGTCAAGAAATAGGTTTTTCGGATCAATACTGAGTCATTTCTCAAAGAAGTCTATAATCAATGCATTCCTTCTAACTCTCAATGTACATCACCATTTACGCAAATCACACACGAAGCTTTACACATTAAAATTAATTCCAAAACACTCATGTGCTTGGTGGTCGTGCCTTTAAAAATATCGACGTATTTGACAAACGAAAACTGCCGCGTTCTTTACAAATGAACCAACGTGGCAGTCGTCATGATCGGTTTAGAAAAATTACGGAAAACCAAAAGCAACCTCGCTCCTCTCGAATGAGAGTCCAGTGTGTCATCCCCTCTATTAAACAAAGTCTACATCTGCTGAGCATGAGTAAAAGCACTATTTCTTTTCGTTATTTTTCATATAAGGATCTTGTCCGGCAAACGTTTAATAATCTGTCAGAGGTGTGCACCAAACAATCATACAGACGACGAAGAGCGACTTGTTTTTGCAAGCATACAAAAGAACCACAATGTTCGTAGAAGAATATATTCACTATGTCCCTATTACACTGAAGTGGCAAAAATCACAGGATACCTTCTAATATCGTGTCGGACCTCCTTTTGCCCGGCGTAGCGCAGCAACTCGACATGGCATGGGCTCAACCAATCGTTGGAAGCACCTGCAGAAATACTGAACCATGCTACCTCTACAGCCGTCCATAATTGCGAAAGTGTTGCGGTTGCAGGATTTTGTGGACGAACAGATCTCTCGATTATGTCCCATTTCGGGCGATGTGGGTGGACAAATCATTCGCTCGAATTGTCCAGAATGTCCTTCAAACCAATCGCGAACAATTGTGGTGCGCTGACATGGCGCTTTGTCATCATAAAAATTTCATCGTTGTTTGGGGACATAAGGTCCATGAATGGCTGCAAATGATCTCCCAGTAGCCGAACATAACCGTTTCCAGCCAATGATCGGTTCAGTTGGACCAGAGATCCATGACATGCAAACATGTGCCACAGTATTATGGAGCCACCACATGCGTGCACACTGCCTTGTTGACAACTTGGGTCCATGGCTTCGTGGGGTCTGCGCCTCAGCTCTTGCCAGCTGAAATCGGGACTCATCCGACCAGGCCACTGACTTCCAGTTTAGGGTCCAACCGATATGGTCACGAGCCCAGGAGAGGCGCTGCAGACGATGTCGGGTCGTTTGCTGCCGTAGTCCATTAACTCCTAATTTTGCCTCACTGTCCGAACAGATATGTTCATCGTACTTCATGATTCATTTTTGCCGTTATTTCATGCAGTGTTGCTTGTCTGTTAGCACGGTCAACCTTATGCAAACACCGCCGCACTCGATCGTTACGTGGAGACCATCAGCCACTGTGTTATCCTTTTTGAGAGGTAATGCATGAAATTTGGTATTTTCGGCACACTCGTGACACTGTGGAACTTGGAATATGGAATTCTCTAACGATTTCCGAAACAGAATGTTCCATGCGTCTAGTTCCAACTACCATTCCGTCGTGCGGCCTTAATCAATTTGGAAACTTTTTCACATGATCACCTGAGTGCAAATAACACCTCCGTCAATGCACTGCCCATTTATGCCCTGTGTTCGCGATACTACAGCCATCTTATTAGTGCATATGCCTGTTCTATGAATTTCGTGACGTCAGTGTATGTGGGGATTATTAGTTAATTAACGGATGCTGTTTCTTAAAAGCTGACTGAAAAATATCCTTACGTAGTCGCGCTATCTATTTATGAATTAGAGACTTTAACTACCATCAAGTTACATGCGAATTTAAAACTTTTTGTATAAAACTTATTTACAACAGGACAACATGAATAATGATTAAGTTCTAAACTATTAACTCTGTTGTTAGATGGTTTCGCGACTTTTTTTCAGCTCTATGTATTCCCGGCCATCCTGATTTAGGTTTTCCGTGATTTCCCTAAATCGCTCCAGGCAAATGCCGGGATGGTTCCTTTCAGAGGGCACGGCCGACTTCCTTCCCCGTCCTTCCCTAATCCGATGAGACCGATGACCTCACTGTCTGGTCTCCTTCCCCAAACAACCCAACCCACCTCTATGTATGCATATAACGTGTTTATAATTTGGTGATACCCATTGCCTTCCGATCCCTTTTGCCGTATATCATTGCTGATACTTCTGCATTTAGAGGCAATTTCTCGCCACAAGGGCAAGAGGGCGCCCTGAGACTGTATCGGCTCTTTGCCCTCTTTTCACACGACCATTGGCAGAATGAGGGTGAAGTCTTCCAGCCAATGCTGATGATTTTTACTAAAAACATAAGCAGTAGCTTGTATCCAACCTATTGTACATACAATACGTCTCTTTTATTAATAACACAAAGAGAAAACACACCAATACAAGAGATCAGAATCTGTGTTACGCCTAGTGATTGCCAGCATGGAATAACAATCTGACCAGAGAAGCATCTAAGGGCAAGTCCAGTAACGTAAACAATGGACGTAATCCAAGTACCAACAGGCGGTAGGAGTAATTGTCTCACAGTTGCGAAGGCGAGGAAGGAGCTGTCCACTTGATTTAAACCCTAGGGGACCGCATCTATTCGTCATCAACGATTTAATCCAAATGTATGTATACGCAGGACTTGCCCAGTAATGAAAGTGACAGAAGTAGGAGCTACAGAGGATCAAGCATAAAAAAGAAATAAATTGATGCGTGTCATTTATGTTAGCGTAATTTCATCAAGGCACCGGTTAGTGCAACGGGAAAGGTGCAGAACGGTAACCCGAATGTCGTGGGATCGACTCCCCATGTGGAAACATAATTTTAATTCAGCTCATCGTAGCACACAAACGTATACACCGAAAAAACTTTCACTACTTTCTCGCGGTTTTTACTTCCAATATGATTATTCTTCGGTTGTTATCGTGGAACGTTCGGATGCGATCAGATCGTTTTCTGCCAGATGCTGTGAACTCTATTCCAGCATAGTTTTCAGTTGTTGCTTCGAACTTTGCTGTGGATGCTATCATACTATGGCTCCTGTTCTTCTTCTACCGATGTTCCAGGCACATCAGTATTTCACTTGTAGCATCAGACATTTCTGTCCACTGGCTATTTTTCGCAGTATTTCGTGCTCTCACAATAATTCCGAAAAATTGGCATTACTCAGTCGACAGCTAGCAAGCGAATGAGATCCAGAGCCGGCTGTGGGCCTATTTTTTCTGTATCGAGAACCTATTGTTCGCCATCAGATGCCGAGGGCTGCTCGAAGGGTAAGATGAAATAACGGAATACGAAGTCCTCCACTTTAATTACAGTGCCTTCTTTGAAAGTTATTTGCGCAGTCCTTGTGGACCCTGTAAGTACAGACCTTTCTTCGAAACTTATTTGCAATTTCAAATTTTCTTTGCCTTTCCTTTTCATGCCTCTCATCAAAATATTAATAAATGCTATATATTGAGTACCATTTCGGTTGATATGCAATGCAAGTAACGTAAACATTGCCCGCCCGGCTAGCCGTGCAGTCTAACGCACTGCTTCCCGGGCAGGAAGGTGTGCCGGTCCCTGGCACGAATCTGGCCGGCGGATTTATGTCGAGGTTCGGTGTGCCGGCCAGGCTGTGGATGGTTTTTAAGGCGGTTTTCCATCTGCCTCGGCGAATGCGGGCTGGTTCCCCTTATTCTGCCTCAGTCACACTATGGTGGCGACTGCTGCGCAAACACTGTCTCCACGTAGGCGTACACCATAATTACTCCAACTCGCAAACATTGGTTTTACACTCGTCCGGAATGAGTCTTTCCCGGGGGGATCCATTGGGGACCGAACGACACAATAAATCTAGGTTCGGTGGGGGGAGGGGGGGTGGTGTGAGTGGACTGCTATAGTCTGTTGTTGGGTTGTGTACCACTGAGGGCTACGGCGGGGACGAAGCCTAAATTGGTTCAAGTGGCTCTAAACACTATGGGACTTAATATCTGAGGTCATCAGTCCCC
Source organism: Schistocerca cancellata (assembly GCF_023864275.1). Classification (NCBI taxonomy): domain Eukaryota; kingdom Metazoa; phylum Arthropoda; class Insecta; order Orthoptera; family Acrididae; genus Schistocerca; species Schistocerca cancellata. The sequence continues at coordinate 411,315,840 of NC_064626.1, read as the reverse complement.
TAGACTTAGAACTACTTAAACCTAACTAACCTAAGGACATCGCACACATTCATGCCCGAGGCAGGATTCGAACCTGCGACCGTAGCAGCAGCGTAGTTCCGGACTGAAGCGCCTAGAACCGCTCGACCACAGCGGCCGGCGGACGAAGCCTCTCCGTCGTTTCTAGGTCTCCAGTTCTATACATACATACATACATACATACATACATACACACATACATACAACATAAACATTGAAAATGAAACAAAAAACAAAAAATTATCCGCATAAAGACTCGGCCCCTACAACTCTCTGATTACCATTCAGTTCTCTTCCCGCTGCGCCAATCGCTGTCCGGAAGCTGCGCTAACACGGATGACCAAGCTTCAACCGAGCTGCGCCAAAAGTGGTACCTTTTTCTAGGCGCTTGGCCATATGGAAGTCCCACTTCTGTCACTTTCATTTCTGGCCAAGCTCTGCATTTCCATTGATCTGCCAACATAGCTATAACATATGTGACGCATTGTGTATATTGTGTATTGAACCAGGGACCTAGAAACGACGGAGAGGCTTCGTTCCGCCATAGCCCTCAGTGTTAAATAACCTCACAAGAGGACACGGCAGTCCACCCACTCCACTGCCGCACCACTCCGAACCCACGGTTATTGTGCGTTGCGGCCCCCAGTGGACCCCGCCGGGAAGGTCTCATACCAGACGAGTGTAACCCCAAACATTTGCGTGATAGAGTAATTATGGTGGACGCGTACGTGGAGACAGTGTTTGCCCAGCAATCGCCGATATAGTTAATTGTGACGGAATAAGGGGAACCAGCCTGCATTCGCCGAGGCAGATGGAAAACCGCCTTAAAAACCATCCACCTCGACATTAATCCGACGGGCGGATACGTGTTGGGGACCAGGACGCCTTCCCGCTTGGGGAGCAGCGCGAAAGACCACGTGGCTAGCCAGTTGGATGTGACACATGCTTCGTGAAATCCGATTCAGCAAACAGTTTTAAAACAAGTGCTGCGAATTTTCGTTTTTCCGAACCTCGAATGGTTCAGTAACTTTTTAAAGGATAAAATTTCAACGTTTTAAAACCATATGATAGCATTAATATTCGTCAAGGGCTTTCGGTAGCTCTGACGAACATCACGGTGACAGGAGATGGAAGCTAGTAAAAGCGACAACTATCTATGTTTCCCAGGAGACAGCGAGCGCAGGACCGGTGAATTTGGGAGTTGCGGCACGTACGTGTCGGTATTGGCCGAGATGTTTTGTTTTGTTTCTTCTAGGGCGCAAAAAACAACTGAGGTCATACGCGCCCAAGTCAAAACTGTAGAACACAAACACAGAGACGAGGGAAACGACCATATGTCACTCCCAATGGACAGAATAGGAGACAGCTAAAAAAGGCACGTGGAACAAGGGCTAAAAAAACGCCATACAAAAATGGAGATCCAAAACTAAAAATTAAATGGCCTTCGCCATATGGCTTCGGCGGATAAAAAGTAAAACGCGGGCGACAGCCTGCGCGTCATTCGCTAAAACGGCTGATAAATCGCACGGCAGACCCAAGACGGAACGTAAATTGGTAAAAAAAAAAGGACAGTCCAGCAGGTAGTGGCGGACAGTTAAAATTTGGCCGCAATGCGTACAAAGTGGTGGGGCAGCGCTACCTGAACAAATGACGATGGCTAAAAAGGCAGTGCCCAATACACAGCCGAGAGGGCCGAAAGGAGGTCGTCGAAGCGCCGGGAGAGGCTTAATAAGCTGAAGCTTATTCCCGGAAAGGGAGGACCATTGGCGATGCCAAAGCGACACCACCTCCTGACAGACGGCAACGGCAGAGGGAATAGAGGTACTCGTGGGCTGAGGTACGAGGACTGCAGCCTTGGCAGCGGCGTCAGCAGTCTCGTTTCCTGACAGACTGACATGACTAGGGACCCACAGAAACATGACACTGGCTCCACCAAGAGTGAACAAGTGGCTGTTTTCCTGGACCTGTTGCACTAAGGGATGAGCAGTTTACAGCACACAGATACTTTGGAAGGCGCTGATTGAGTCTTAGCGGAGGACACAATTGGGAAGGCTGTGTCACTGGATGTACTCCGTGGCCTGATACAGGGCGAAAAGCTCAGCTGTAAATACTGAGGAGTGGTCCGGAAGCCGATATCGAAAGACAAAGGTGCCAATGACGATGGCACACCCGACCCCACGGTCAGTCCGAGAGCCATCAGTATATACAAAGGTACTAGCGCTAAGTTCCATGCGAAGGCAGGGAAACTGAAGGCGATAGACTGAGGCAAGAGTAGTGTCCTTAGGAAGCGACAGAAGGCCAAGGTTAACATGGGCCGCTTCACGAAGCCAAGGTGGTGAAGGGTTCACACCCATGGGGGAAGTTGCATGTAGCGTGAAGTTAAGCCGCCGTAGCAAGTGGCGAAAGCGGACTCCAGGAGGTAACAGAGAAGAGGGAGGAGCCCTCTACTGACGATCTAAGGAATCGTCAAAGAAAGAGGCATAGGAAGGGTGGCCATGCATGACAGACAAACGGCATGCATACCTGCTGAGGAGAAAGTCACAGTGGTAGGACAGTGGCAGTTCAGCAGCTTAATCATACAGACCCTGAACCGAGCTGGTGTAAAAGGTGCCCATGGCCAAATGGATGCCATGATGATGGATAGTGGTGAGATGGCGTAAAAGGGATGGGTGTGCAGATGCATAAACAAAGCATTCATAAGTCGAGTTTCGAACGGACAAGGGACCGGTACAAATGGATGAGGGTGGTTCGATCGGCACCCCGAGAAATACCATTGAGGATATGCAGGACATTGAGGGACTGCGTACAGCAGGCTGTAAAGTAAGAGACATGGAAGGACCAAGAGAGTTTCCTATCGAGCATGAGTCTCAGGAATTTCGTAGTGTCAATGAATGGAAGGGCAACAGGCCCAAGATGTAGAGATGGTGGGAGAAACCATTTGCGTCACCAGATATTCATACAGATGGTTTTGTCAGTGGAAAAGCTAAAGACATTGGCGATTCTCTAGGAGTGAAGACGATCAAGACAGCGCTGAAGACGCCGCTCTGTAAGACAGGTCCGTGGAGAACTGCAATAGATGACAAAATCATCGACAAAAAGAGAGCCAGAGACGCCCAGTGGGAGACAGGCCATTATAGGGTTAATGGCGATAGCAAAGAGGATGACGCTCAGGACCGAACCCTGAGGCACATCATTTTCCTGAATAAATGTTTCCGACAAGGCAGAACCCACACGCACCTTGAAAACTTGGTCTTGTAAAAATACCCGAAGGAAACAGGGCAGGCCCCCATTGAAGCCCCACGTGAAAAGAGAATGGAGGATACCAGTTCTCCAGCTGGTGTTATAGGCCTTCTCCAAATCGAAAAACACGACCACAGTCTGCGATTTCCGCAGAAAACCATTCATGACATGGGTGGACAAAGTAATGAGACGGTCTACTGCACAACGCCGCACTCGAAATACACACTGTGCATTCTTGAGTAAATGTCGAGATTCGAGCCACCACACCAGCTGGGCATGAATCATATGTTCCATCACCTTGCAAACGCAGCTGGTAAGAGTGATGGGGCAGTGGCTAGAAGGAAGGTTTTTGTCGTTACTGGGCTTGGGTATGGGTATCACAGTGGCTTCACACCAGCGTCCAGGAAATGTGCCCTCAGCCCAGATGTGGTTGTATGTGTGAAGCAGAAAGTGTTTGCACGCAAAAGAGAGGTGCTGCAACATCTGAATGTGGATAGCGTCTGGCCCTGGGGTGGAGGACCGGGATGAACTGAGAGCATGGTCTAGCTCCCTCATAATGAAGGTGGCATTGTAGCATTCATGATTCGGAGAAGAGAAGGGTATCGCCCGAGCCTCCTCTACTCGTTTCCGATAGATGAAGGCAAGGTGATGGTGGGAAGAGCTGAAACTTTCCGCAAAATGGCGGCCCAAGGCGTTGGAGATAGCAACAGGATCCACGATGACACTGGGACCTACTGTCAGGCCAGAAATGGGGGAATGGACCTTGGTTCCAGAGAGCCATCAGAGGTTGGCCCAGACAACAGAGGAAGGTGTGGAACTGTTAGAAGAAGTCGTGAATGAAATCCAACTAGCTCTTTTGCTATCCTGAAGACCTTGACGACACTTTGCATGCAACTGTTTATAATGAATGCAGGTTTTCAGTGCAGAGTGGCGGTTAAAAACGCGGAGAGCATGTGTCCGTGCATGAATCGCATCGCGACACGCCTCAGTCCACCAAGGGTTCAAATGGCTCTGAGCACTATGGGACTTAACATCTATGGTCATCAGTCCCCTAGAACTTAGAACTACTTAAACCTAACTAACCTAAGGACAGCACACAACACCCAGCCATCATGAGGCAGAGAAAATCCCTGACCCCGCCGGGAATCGAACCCGGGAACCCGGGCGTGGGAAGCGAGAACGCTACCGCACGACCACGAGATGCGGGCAGTCCACCAAGGGACTGGAACACAACATGGTAAAGAGGAAGTGCGAGGAATGGAACGTTCTGCAGCAGTAAGGATAACGTTGGTGAGATAGTCCACCTGGTCATCACAACTGAGGAAATCTTGTTCTGCGAAGGTCATCAGGGAGGAGTCAAGCTGCCAGTCAGCCTTAGTAACCTGCCATTTGGGCATGCATGTGGATGGGGTAGGAGTCAGCAGACGGAGAGCACACTGGAAACGGCCGCTTGAGTAGGCATCAGAAAGAACAGACCACTAAAGATGACAGTCCAGAAAAGAAAGTGGGTGCAGCAGTGCTAAGGTAGAAGAGGTTGAGTTGATTAAGAATGTCAGCCATGAGGGCATCTCTCTGGCATGTTCTGGGAGAACCCCAAAGGGGATGACGCCTCTATGAGATGGGATGCCGACCTCATGGGGTAGGTCAAAACGAATCGGTGAGTAATGTGGAAGCTCAAAGGGGTCTTGAGGGCGCAATTTCGTTTCCCAAAGGCAGAGTACAAGAAAATGCCACAATGCTAGAAGCAGCCATAAATCCTCTTTGTGGCAACGAAGGACGCGAACGTTCCATTGGAGGACAGTCATGAGGAGGAAGACATGTAGGGGTGTCAACTCTGTGGCCGCCGAGGGACAGCCAGTGGAGAATTGCTACTACAGGGCACAGAAGCAGGAGGATCCTGCTCCATAGGGTTCAAAATGGCTCTGAGCACTATGGGACTTAACTGCTAAGATCATCAGTCCCTTAGAACTTAGAACTACTTAAACCTAACTAACCTAAGGACATCACACACATCCACGCCCGAGGCAGGATTCCAACCTGCTACCGTAGCAATCGCGCGGTTCCAGACTGTAGCGCCTAGAACCGCTCGGCCACCCCGGCCGGCCGCTCCATAAGGTCCACAGAAGCATTGGCGCTTGTGCGGTCGGTCGGTGGAATCCAACGCTGAAAAACGGTTGGTGGTGCACACCAGCGAGGCAGAGGCCAGCCAGCTAAGTGACCACATGGCGACATCACCGAGAAGGATCTTTGAGTTAGTGAAGGAGAAAACCGTTTGTCTTTAGTGGACTTCTTCAAGCTCATCTGGTTAGAGAAAGACTTGGGTGTTGTTTGGCTGTAGGGACAGAGGAAGTCTTCTTGGGAGTACTCCTTCTGTCCTTTCCAGTCTGCCGGTTGTGTAGTGGGTAGCTTCGACCCTTTAGGCGAGAGTTCAACAGTTTGTTGCACAGCGGGATGGGGATATGGCGATGCTACCTTGACACTGGGCGACTTAACAACCTCAGAGCCAAATTTGAGGTCACATGTCTGTTGTAGCCATGTCCTTCATGGAGCGAGAGGCAACAAGAACTGAACTATAAGTTCCAGACGGGAGAGCACAGCGTTTGCGACTAGCCAGTAACTAGTGAGCTACTGGGTAAGGCATTTTTTACTTTACCCGAATGTCTTGAACAGCCCACTCATCTAGATACACATGACAATCCCAGGAGGAGGCTGTGTGGCCGCCATTGCAGTTAATACAGTGGGGAGAAGGAGGCGGACATTCGACCTCGTGTGCATTCCTGCCACAGGTTAAGCATTTGGCTGGGTGTCGACAGGACGTTCTATTGTGATTGAACCGATGACACTGGTAACAGCGCAATGGATTCGGAATGTATAGCTGGACTGTCATGATTTCGTAGCCTGCTTTAATCTTGGACAGCAGAACCACTCTATCAAAGGTGAGGAAAAGAGTGTGGGTGGGCACCAAGGAGGAATCGACCTTTTCCATTACATGATGGACAGCAATGACACCCTGATCAGAAAGGTATGGTTGTATTTCAGCCTCGGTTAGACTGTCAAGCAGCCTGGTGTAAACTACACCATGGGAAGAATTCGAAGTTCTATGTGCCTCGACAATAACAGGGTAGCTGTGGAGAAGCGAGCCAGCAAGTAGTTGTTGTGCTTGAGAATCAGAAGCCATCTCCAAAAGCAAAGTGCCATTCCGTAAACGAGAGCAGGATTTCACAGGACCAGCAATGGCATGTACACCTTTCTGAATAATAAACGGATTGACCGTGGCGAAGGACTGACCATCTTCAGTGGGTGATACCACAAGGAGCCGCAGTGCATTGGGAAGGATCTTCGAATCAATAGCCTCACTACCTTTACGTTTCGTCGACGTCGATGGAGAGGATGAGAGACTCATTGCGAGGAAATCCCCCATGACTGCCAGCGTCTCCAATGGCACGCTCCTTCCAACTGGGGACCCCCTTCACAAGGGGACGCACCCGCCTTAGGTGATTGTTCACACCTCAGGTCACACCTCCCGAACACCTGACAGAGGGACCAATGGGCAATGGGAAGGTTACAGCTCAGGCAATCACACATCCCTGGGCCTGGCCTGTACCAGGGAGTACGTGCGAACCCTACCTGTCGACCCAGGGCTGAGAATTATGCGTTACCAAGTCACCTTATACGCGTCAGACGCTTGGGCCGGTCTTCAGGAGCGCACAGGGAGGAAGAATAAAAAAAGAGGATCCTCAAACGCCGAAGCGGAAGAACGAGAAGAGACGGGAAACAAAGAAAAGAAAAGGGAGCCGAATAGAAAGTTTGTTCACAGGTCAGCGACAAAATGCAGAACATTCCCAATAATACAGCAGACATGTTTCGCAAGGGAGGGGAAAAAGAATAGCAAGAGTATAGACATGCATCACGGAATTTAAAGAGTGCTGCAAAGGCTGGGACCCCGTGGTAGCCAAGCACGAACCTGCCAAAGAGTGGCGAACCCCCTAGGGGGTGGCCGAGATGGTGAGGGTAAAACACACATCCGTCGGCCCCAAACACTGGACCACCACCCTGGCTACAACTCATCTGAGCCCACTGCTACTGCGGTTAGCAGCAACCACTTATTGTGTAACTGCAACACGTATTCCTAGACTTGGCTAACAACTCACTCACGAAATTAGAGTTTTACAACTTCCTCAAAGAAGGCTGGAAAATCGATTACATGAGAAGAACAACACCGATTCCTCGTATTCTGGTTTCCAGGAGTGAAAGAAAGGGGTTAAACTGATCATTCGGTGAAATTGTCATTGTTAACAAAAGGTAACAGTCTTCTTGCTTCTGTCGTTTCTTCTAACCGTATTCCAGTTTATATCACCTATTGTCAATTAGTTTTTTCTTCCGTTACATCTCACTGTTATACGAGGGGCGTTCAGCAACTAATGCAACACATTTTTTTTCTGAAAGCAGGTTTATTTTATTCAGGATCCCTACGTCAGCTTACTGGGAGGGCCTGTATGCCCGCATGATACCACTCTACTGGTCGATGTCGGAGTCAACGTCTTGCTGCATCAATGACCTCCCCGTTATCCACCTATTGCTTCCCGCGGAGTGCATACTTCATTGGACAAAACAGATGGAAGTTGGGAAGTACGAGATTCGGGCTGTATAGTGGATGTGAAAGAACAGTCAAATGAAGTTTTGTGAGCTCCTTCCGGATGCGCAGATTTGCGTGACGCCTTGCGGTGTCAAGAGGTAGAAGTTCGTTTGCATTTTTGTGGCGACGAACACGCTTAAGTCATTTCTTCAGTTTCCTGAGGATAGCACAATGCACTTCAGAGTTGATCATTGTACCACGATGGAGGACATCAAACAGAATAATCCCTTCAGAGTCCCAGAAAAACGTCGCCATGATTTTACTGGCAAAGGGTGCGGCTCTGAACTTCTTCTTCGGAGGAGAGGTGATGTGGTGCTACTCTATGGATTGCATGGATTGCCATTTTATTTCCGGTTCGACGTGAGGAAACCATGTTTCATCGCCTGTGATGAAGTTCTACAACACATTGACACGATCAGCCACGTAACGCGTAAGCAAATAAAAAAGAATGGTTCACAAGGATCTAAGCGCTGTGAGACTTAACTTCTGAGGTCATCAGCCCCCTAGAACTTAGAACTACTTAAACCTAACTACCCTAAGGACATCACACACAGCCATGCCCGAGGCAGGATTCGATCCTGCGACCGTAGCAGCAGCGCAGTTCCGGACTGAAGTGCCTAGAACCGCTCGGCCACAGCGGCCGGCAAGCAAATAAGCACAGATGAGTCTTCATTGCTATTGGTGTCCTGTTAGCCAGCGAGAAACCCAGCGAACACACACCTTTGAGTATCCCAAATGGTGGGGGAGTGTGTCAGCACTACCAACACAGACGTCCAGCTCAGTAGGGACATGCGTGATTGTGATCCGTCGATCACCTAGAATGAGAGTGCCCGCACGTTCCAACACTGCAGGTGTCTCAGCTGTGAGCGCCCGGCCGGCACGCGGGAGACGGGACAGGTTTGCGCGACCTTGCGATGATGACAGACGCCTCCACCAACGACTCACTTACTTTTGTTCACTGCCAGTTCCCTGTAGACACTCCGCAAGCGCCACTGAATATGTGCAATGCTCTGGTTTTCCGCCAAATGAAATTCAATAAAAGCTCTCTGCTAGGAAATTACCTCTGTTACAAACGCCGTTTTAAAAGCTACATATTGTGCCACCACTTATCGGAACTTCATGAAACCATAAGGGCCTGAAGCGGAAGTATTCCACGATGTCCCACAACAAAATACGCTTTTTTTAAACCGGAACTCGTCGAGGAAAAAATGTGCTGAACTACTTACTGAACGCCCCTGCAGTATATCAACATGTAAGTATTTTAGATTTCATTTTATCTCTGTGAAACAAATAGATGTACAGGGATAAGCAAAATAATATGAACAACGGTAGTAATGGGATGGTTGTGTTTCACAGTCAGCAACGGAGGTAAGGCACGCGTCGCGCTGGACTCTGCGTGTTCAGAGCGGACTAGGCATCAGTTTACGAGTAATGCACACTTCGTATATGACAGAGATTGTCGTACGCTAACACGAATTGTGTCAAAAGAACACAAAACTACGGCGGCTAAAACGACTGCAGAGCTCAACAGCCATCTTCGAGACCTTATATCTATCGACACTGTCCGCCGAGAACTCCATAAAGCGAATATTCGTGGACGAGCTGCTATACCGAAACCATTAGTGACAACAACCAACGCAAAGAAGCGTAGAACACGATGTCAGGAGCATAAAGCCCGGACGGCTGATCAGTGGAAACACGTCATATGGTCCAACGAGTCCACGTTTTCATTGTTTCCAACATCGGGCCGGATTTACGTCTGGAGAACAACAAAAGAAGCCTACAATCCTGATTGATTCCAACGATTAAGCATTGAAGTGGAAGTGTGATGGTGTGGGCAGCAATGTCATGGTATTCTGCTGGTCCCATGGTATTCTGCTGGTCCCATCATTACTCTCAAAGGCCGTGTTACAGCCAACGATTATTGAACATTTTAGGTGATCGGGTGCACTCAATGATTCAAATGTTGTCCTCCAACAACGATGCCATATTTCAGGACGATAATGCACCTATTCACACAGCCAGGAAAATGCAATCATGGAATTAGGAGCATGCAAACTGCAGCGTCTTTCCTGGCCAGCACAGTCCCCGGACTTGAACATTATCGAACCCTTGTGGGCGGTATCGGACCACAGACTCCGGAGCAGATTTCCGCCTCTCCAGTCCGTACAGGAGCTAGAAGAGGTTCTGATCTAAGAGTGGCATAACATTCCACCAGAGACTACACAATTATTATATGCCAGTATTCCAAGAAGAATCACAGCTGTATTACGGGCAAATGGGGTCCAACTCCTTAGTAATAAACCATTCCCAAATAAGTACAGGTGTTCACATTATTTTGCCTATCTACTACCTCGAAATGCCACAGGCATAGGTGAATATAGGCAGTTTTGAGTTTTCTCTCAGTGTATTATCTTGACAAAACAGTTCAAAAAAGTGAATTAGATTGCATATATCCCTCAAATACCAAATAAACGCCCAGAAACTATGATATATCACAGAGTTAGATATTTAACTCTGTAAAATGCAATACATCTCTGCACTTGGTCACTGGGAATCAACCAAAACACATACTAGACTGTAATGCATTTAAGTCTACGTTAGTGTATTTTCCCTTGTCAGTGCTATATAAGGCCTGGATTGAAACATAGGTGGAGTCTTGTACAAGTGCAGCAGGTCTATAAAAGATTTCATACCGGAAAATACGTTTTCCCTCAGATTTTTACATATTACCTACTCATTTCAGTCAATTAAGTTGTTCGATTACATGGAGGTCACGTCTACAAACAAACGACGACAGCAATAGTCAGCTTCTTAAAACATGCAACTTTTATTTATTTTTAAAACTGCAGAGTATTCTTTTGCGGTATTCTGATTTTTCCCTGAGCGACAATGAAAAGCTAAAAACACTGAGGAGCTTTCCAACTGTAGAGCTATACGCATGGAACACATAGGTCTGAAGGAATTCGATGCTATTGGCATAATGTACTACGAACTACGAGTATTATTACCTTCGGCACACCTATGGGAACAGTGCACGTTTTATTGTCCAGTGTCATGTATCAGAACAGTGACAACACTCCTACATACCTCTAGCACCATGAAGTCAATTGACTAGAGGGACTTAATACGAGAGTCATAATATCTTTCAATGGTATTCCGTGGAACGAGTGGTGAACATGGAACCCCAAAGTCCAATGAGAGTGTCCCAACACAGTACTGACGACTGAGTTCTGATATACAAGAATATTCCAGTAAAAGAACTATGGATAGCTATATCTCTCGACCGCATATGGGAGCGTTTTACATCTCTACATCAATGGTCTGCAAATCGCTGTAAAGTGTGAGGCAGAGGATATTTATCGCATCGAGATTTCTTCCCATTCCATTCATGGATGGAGCATGCGAAAAATGAGTGCTTCTACGACTCTTTGCAAGCCGTTATTTTATAGATATTATCAGCATAACCTTGATGGTACAGATACGTAGCTAGCTGAAGAATATTCGTGGTTTCTGCTCCGAAAAACGTTTTTTCTGTAGTTTTCTTGGCAGGTTCTAGCGAGGTGTACAGCGTCTCTCTGCGAGGATTTGTCAGTTAATCTTTTTCAGCATTTCTTTGGCAGTTTGTCGCCATTCCAATTAGTCTGTGACCATTCATGCTAGCCTCTTTTGTATACACTCTATGTCCTCTGATTGCCCAACCTGATACGGGTCCAACCCACTAAGAGGAGTATCCAAGTATGGACCGCAAAAACATTTTGTATGTAATCTCTCTTGTATATAAGTTGCATTTTCACAGTATCCTGCTAATGAGTCCTGACTATCATTTGCTCTCCACTTTATATCTCCACAATTCCACTTAACATCTCCACTTCATATATCTATAGGTTTTTCCTAAATATCTGTATGACATGGTTGACTGATATGACTCAATCCTGTAGTCAAAAATAGCTCGCTTTACATTTCTCTACAGTATGAGGCAGTTAGCACCATGCTGAATGTTTAATGCTTAAGATAACTGCACCATTTTCGAAAAGTCGAACGTGAGACTGCAACTAATACTATTTGCTGCGTCATTAATGTGTAACACGAACGGCAACGGTCCTATCACACACCCCAGTGTCTGCAGATGATTTTCCATCCAGGATAACATTTTGTTTTCTGTCCATCAGGAAATATTCAATCCAATATCAAAGCCGATTCGATAAAATAAAGGAATGTATTTTCTGCAGCAGACGATGATGTGGTAGTGAATCTAAAGCCTCTCGTATGTCTAGAACCACTGGACCACTCCGGTTTTCTCTATCCATGGTACTGAGAATATCATTGTGAAGTGAACGGATAGTTACGCATCATCAATATTTTCAGAACCCATATTTATTACCATTAAATGGCAGCGCGATTTATAAGGAGTGGAAATATAATTCGAACTATTTATTATTACTACACCGCACTTAGTATTTGATGCGCAAAATTTTTTTTAAAATCTTCGCTAGAACGATTTGACTGAATAGAAACACGAGATCAGTGAAAAATCAATAAATTGTAGACATTCCGAGCAAAATGGCAATCAACGATTATCGGCCAACAATAATCGTTGAAGAAACGCCGCAATAGTCGCACCGAGGGAAACGTCCCTTAAATCGCTTCAATTCACCTAAAACATGATGTTCAGCTAAAACATAATTACCAGGGCACAGTGTATGCAGCGATTTGAAACCTGCCTCTTAGGTAGATTTTCTGCTTTCTATGAAGATATTGTGAGCAGTAACATACACTCTATGATCAAAAGTATCCGCACACCCACAGAAACATAAGTTTTCATATTAGCTGCATTGTGCTGCCACTTACTGCCAGGTACTCCATGTCAGCGGCCTCAGAAGTCATCAGACATCGTGAGAGAGCAGAATGCGGCGCTCCGGGGAACTCACGGACTCGAAAGTGATCAGGTGATTGGGTGTCACTTGTGTCATAAGTCTGTACGCGAGATTTCCACTCTCCTAGACATCCCAAGGTCCACTGTTCCATGTGATACGGAAGTGGAAACGTGAAGGGACACGTACAGCAGAAAAGCGTACAGGCAGACCTCGTCTGTTGACTGACAGAGACAGCCGGCAGTTGAAGAGCGTCGTAATGTGTAATAGGCAAACGTCTATCCAGACCATCACACAGGAATTCCAAACTGCATCAGGATCCACTGCAAGTACCATGACAGTTAGGCAGAAGGTGAGAAAACTTGGATTTCATGTTCGAGCGGCTGCTCATAAGCCGCACATCTCGCCAGTAAATGCCAAACGACGCCCGCTTGGTGTAAGGAGCGTAAACATTGGACGACTGAAGAGTGGAAAAACGTGCGGAGTGACGAATCACGGTACACAATTCGGGGATGGCGATTGCACCTTTCAACACTGTCGAGCACCTATTCATAATGCACGGCCTGTGGTGGAGTGGTTACATGACTATAACAGCCCTGTAATGGACTGCCCTGCTAAGAGTCCTGACCTGAATCCTACAGAACATCTTTGGGATGTTTTGGAACGCCGACTTCGTGCCAGGCCTCACCGACCGACATCGTTTCCTGTTCTCAGTGCAGCACTCGGTGAAGAATGTGCTACCATTCCCCAACAAACCTTCCAGCACCTGATTGAACGTATGCCTCCAGGTTTGAAAGCTGTCATCAAGGCTAAGGGTGGGCCAACACCATATTGAATTCCAGCATTACCTATGGAATTCCACCATTACCACGTACTTGTAAGTCATTTTCAGCCAGGTGTCCGGATACTTTTGATCACATAATGTATGTGTCAACTCTGAAGGCTTCACAAATAATAGATAGCTATATTTCGTATTTTGACCTTTTTCAAGGAAAAAAATTTAAGTTACAACCATTTCCACATCAAAATTAGGCACTTACTTTTTACGTTTTGTCACATTTCAAAGTATGAGCGATGGTAATGGTTTAAGTAATCTGGACGACCTACAATATAACTGCTTGACAATGTTCCTCATGCTAAAACATAGACATTTGATAGTTGGTTCACATTACAGAATATCTTCTCACATTTTAGTGTTAACAGACAATGTAAACAGCATAAAGAAATACTGTAAGTATAATAGTAATAGATGAATAGGACAATGTACGTGTCACATTGACTGCACAGGTAATACAATACATCGGAAATTTTATGTACAATTGACGAACAAAGACCCGAATTACTTTGACGAATGGTTATATTTTCCTTTCACTTAAGTATGGAGTAACAATCCACACAGTATTCGTGGATGTACTGCTTGACACAGTAACGTCGATTAAATATCCAAACATAACGTTGGAAACGATACATGCACGTAAGATACAAGGAGAGAAGAAGACACGAAACCTATTGATGGCAGACGCGATTCTACTCCCTGCAACGTACATCTTATGTGAGAACCGCAGAACTCAACACACACAGGATGTTCCATGTTTGCCTTTCTTTTCTCTCAAAGGCACGAACAATAGTATGTCTTTAGACTGCTTCCTCTCCTCACAGCATACCATTCGTGTAAACACGATGTTATTAAAAACGTACATAAAAGTGGCTCTGACTCTCCTGTATTAACACACAGCACAGGTAATGTAACTGGTCCGTGGCAGTGAGCATTCGCAGGTGGCGAGCGTCATGGCTTTTGATAACCGAGCGGGCGGCTCGCATGTCACGACTGCGTCACGTAAGCACCAAATAGCTGTAGCAGCCGTTAGTTTCACGATACAGTCATTACACGCTGTGAAATTTGTCCTACTTGTATTTCCAGTAGTTACAACAAAAAACTGTTGACGTTTTTCATAAATCAATGCAAAAACAATCAGAATTTCGTTATGACGTATTTGTTATACGCCTCACAAGTGACAAAGCAAAGGTTTCTGGCACGTTCACCTGAGCGAGCTCAGCGAAATATGACATGCTCAGAGGCTGCGTCAGCTATTCCTTGGAAGTGCAAGCCTTGAATCGAATGAGAAAGCACAGCCTCAGCAAAATACGACATATTTGAAGACTGCACATGTATACGCATCAGTACTTGCTTACCAAGTGGCAAGACATATAATAAAACCAAGGCAGCACTAGTAGCAAGTTACGAATGTTGTTGCATGTGTCATCAGGAGATTATTCATGCACATTTAGATAACCATCTTCAACTTCAAAATGCATGTCTGCAGAATGTTACTAGAAATAGTCACAATTCCTATACACCTAGGAAGTGTGTTAAAACCAGTGATATAGCCTAGAATGGATTTGTATGGATACTACTTTTAAAAGTTGAATATGTGTTAACGTAACAGCCAATCAAGACGGTTTTCAGGATCGCAGCACTTTTTTGCCGCTTAGCTCCCACTTTTCGTCAACAGAGAGTATGAGCTGAACCAGCCAATTAAGATAAATATCTCAACTGTCTGTAATTTCCTACTTCCCAAGGCAGAAAAGGTTATAGAAATGTATATGAACACCAAGAAGACGACTCAGCCATTATCTGATAGCATCAGTCTCTGATAACACTGAATAATATTCAACCAATGTTACAGACCTACTTTTAAAATAAATTGGAAACTTCCCAAGTTATCAATTCCAGTTGATCATTATAAGAATCCACGTTCATAGTTGAATGGTCATCATACACTGGTCAGCCAGAAAATTATGACCAGCGATCTCGTGATGGCTGGGTGTTGTGTGCTGTCCTTAGGTTAGTTAGGTTTAAGTAGTTCTAAGTTCTAGGGGACTTATGACCACAGCAGTTGAGTCCCATAGTGCTCAGAGCCATTTGAACCATTTTTTGAACCAGCGATCTATTATCGATATAAACCTGTTCAGGCTATAGCAGCGTCACCTGGCTAGGAATGACTGTAGTCAAACACACGCACGATGCATGTAGTATCAGTGAGAGTGTTGCTCGTGGGTAGAATGGAGAAGGCGCGCAAGCTATCTGAGTTTGATCAGGGGAAGATTGTGATGGTCCGGAAGATCGACAACAGCATTTCGGAAACTGCACGACTTGTACGATGTTCGAGAAGTGCTGTGGTGAGTGTCTTCAACACGTAGCGAAATCAAGGTGAAACTACGTCCAGACGTCGTGGGATTGGGCAGCCACCCCTCATTACAGGTGTCGGATGTCATAGGCTGGGCAGGCTGGTATAACAGGACAGGTGGCGAACTGTGGTGGAACTAACGTCACTGGGCAGAGTGCAAGTGTGTCTCCGCACACAGTGCACCGAACACTCATAACGATGGGCCTCCGCAGCCAACGGCCCATCCATGTGCCAATGTTAACACCACGACATCGGCAACTACGGCTGAGATGGGCACATGACTATCAGCACTAGACGTTGGCGCAGTGGCAGACCGTTACTGGTCTGATGAATCCCGATACTTCTTCATCATGCCGATGGGAGGGCGCGAATCCGTCGTCTTCCAGGGGAACAGCTCCTTGACATCTGTACTGCAGGACGGAGACAAGCTGATGGCGACTCCATTATGCTTTGGGAAACGTTCACGTGAGCATCCAGTAAAGATCATGCAAGGCACCATGACGGCCAAGGAGTATCGTACATTCGTTGCGCCATGTCACAAGGCCAGGAGTGTGATAGAGTGGTTCGAGGAACACAGTGGCGAGTTCCAATTGATGTGCTGGCCTCCCAACTCGCCAGATCAGAACCTGATCGGACAAAAAAATGGTTCAAATGGCTCTGAGCACTATGGGACTCAACATCTTAGGTCATAAGTCCCCTAGAACTTAGAACTACTTAAACCTAACTAACCTAAGGACATCACACACACCCATGCCCGAGGCAGGATTCGAACCTGCGACCGTAGCAGTCCCGCGGTTCCGGACTGCAGCGCCGGAACCGCTAGACCACCGCGGCCGGCTGATCGGACACATCTGGGATATTGTTGAGCGTGAAGTCAGAGCTCATCGCCCTCCCCGGAATTTAGGAATTAGGTGACTTGTGTTTACACATGTGGTGCCAACTCCCTCCAGCGACCTACCAAGGTCTCATTGCTTCCATGCCACGACGCATCGTCCCTGTTATCCACGCCAAAGGTGGACATACGGGTTGTCAGGTAGGTGGTCATAATGTTCTAGCTGATCAGTGTAGATACTTGGCTTGTGGAGGACCTTGGTTCGATTCTACGTAATTCCAAGGATTTTTCCTTGGCGGTACGACTGGTACAAGATGCACTCAGCCTTGTGCTGCCAACTGAGGAGATACTTGACTGAGTAGTTGCGGCTCCACTTTCTGGTAAGTCGGAATAGGGACGGGACTGCGATGTGCCGACCACATGCCTCTGTATACCGCATACGTAGAGCAGAGGCAGAGGATACGGTAGCCATCTGACACACCTTAGGCCTTCACGGTCTGGCGAGGAGTTCGTTATTAAAAGAAACTACGAAATTTCGCATTAAAGTCAAAATAAATAAGGGGTTTTATGTAGGAACGCACAGGAATTACCAAAAGTGATTGAAAAGAAATGAGGCATGATAAATGTTGATTTAAAGAATAACAATTATTGCTTCAAGTTGTCAATTACAGCCAATTAGCACCCTGCAGAAGACGACGTGAGCCCTGTGTCTATCTTTCTTATTCAGATCCATTAAACTTTACAAACATTTCATTTCCTACTGATTTGAAAAGTATGGAAATTTTTAAGAAAAACAGTAAAAATATACCTGCTAATATGTACAGTACACACTACTCTGAGCACGGGTGGATGGCTATATGAGGGACAGAAGAACACGAATGAAAAGAATTTAATATCTCAAAACGTGAGAAACATGTGAAGCTGTTGATGCTGTGCATGGAAAATACAGAAATTCACTATTTTTGATGAACCTAGAACGTAGTAGCATCGCGCCGTTTGTGCTATTTTCAATTTAAGGAGAAGTTGATGTACGTTTAGCTAACTGTTCACAATTCAAACAAATCAACAGTATCACGTTTAAGGAAGAAAAATACACTCCTGGAAATGGAAAAAAGAACACATTGACACCGGTGTGTCAGACTCACCATACTTGCTCCGGACACTGCGAGAGGGCTGTACAAGCAATGATCACGCGCACGGCACAGCGGACACACCAGGAACCGCGGTGTTGGCCGTCGAATGGCGCTAGCTGCGCAGCATTTGTGCACCGCCGCCGTCAGTGTCAGCCAGTTTGCCGTGGCATACAGAGCTCCATCGCAGTCTTTAACACTGGTAGCATGCCGCGACAGCGTGGACGTGAACCGTATATGCAGTTGACGGACTTTGAGCGAGGGCGTATAATGGGCATGCGGGAGGCCGGGTGGACGTACCGCCGAATTGCTCAACACGTGGGGCGTGAGGTCTCCACAGTACATCGATGTTGTCGCCAGTGGTCGGCGGAAGGTGCACGTGCCCGTCGACCTCGGACCGGACCGCAGCGACGCACGGATGCACGCCAAGACCGTAGGATCCTACGCAGTGCCGTAGGGGACCGCACCGCCACTTCCCAGCAAATTAGGGACACTGTTGCTCCTGGGGTATCGGCGAGGAACATTCGCAACCGTCACCATGAAGCTGGGCTACGGTCCCGCACATCGTTAGGCCGTCTTCCGCTCACGCCCCAACATCGTGCAGCCCGCCTCCAGTGGTGTCGCGACAGGCGTGAATGGAGGGACGAATGGAGACGTGTCGTCTTCAGCGATGAGAGTCGCTTCTGCCTTGGTGCCAATGATGGTCGTATACGTGTTTGGCGCCGTGCAAGTGAGCGCCACAATCAAGACTGCATACGACCGAGGCACACAGGGCCAACACCCGGCATCATGGTGTGGGGAGCGATCTCCTACACTGGCCGTACACCACTGGTGATCGTCGAGGGGACACTGAATAGTGCACGGTACATCCAAACCGTCATCAAACCCATCGTTCTACCATTCCTAGACCGGCAAGGGAACTTGCTGTTCCAACAGGACAATGCACGTCCGCATGTATCCCGTGCCACCCAACGTGCTCTAGAAGGTGTAAGTCAACTACCCTGGCCAGCAAGATCTCCGGATCTGTCCCCCATTGAGCATGTTTGGGACTGGATGAAGCGTCGTCTCACGCGGTCTGCACGTCCAGCACGAACGCTGGTCCAACTGAGGCGCCAGGTGGAAATGGCATGGCAAGCCGTTCCACAGGACTACATCCAGCATCTCTACGATCGTCTCCATGGGAGAATAGCAGCCTGCATTGCTGCAAAAGGTGGATATACACTGTACTAGTGCCGACATTGTGCATGCTCTGTTGCCTGTGTCTATGTGCCTGTGGTTCTGTCAGTGTGATCATGTGATGTATCTGACCCCAGGAACGTGTCAATAAAGTTTCCCCTTCCTGGGACAATGAATTCACGGTGTTCTTATTTCAATTTCCAGGAGTGTAGTATATAAAGTACAATTCATACAACAAGCAAGTAAAGGTACTGTTTGGCCTACACGCGGATATTGAATGCTCGCTGCAATCAGGTGTAACGAAACGCAGGCACACAAATCATACAGTATTGCTTTCTACGTGCCCTGCAGTTATGGAAAAGAATATTCAAAAATGGCTCTGAGCACTATGCGACTTAACGTCTGAGGCTATCAGTCACCTAGAACTTAGAACTAATTAAACCTAACTAACCTAAGGACATCACACACATCCATGCCCGAGGCAGGATTCGAACCTGCGACCGTAGCGGTCGCTCAGTTCCAGACTGTAGCGCCTAGAACCGCACGGCCATTCCGGCCGGCTAAAGAATATTCAGAGTTTCAGCTGTGCAGAAGTAAATGATCGCATGGAATGGTTTAGCAGACAGCTGTATCTGAATCCTAAGTGCATAAAAAACTACTTGTTGCAAAACAAGCAGATGATTATTAGTCCCTAAGCGGAAGAAGCGTCTCGAACAGTAGAGATTTGTAACCAGGAATGCTTCTAGCTTACTGATGTAAAACAAAAAATCAATGACATTCTACAGACAGACTACAAGGAACTGGACATTATAACTGTAATTTAAATTGTACACCAATTTTACAGTGTTTAACGACCTGACAAATTACGATGCTCATTTTATATTGTGAACCCATGAAAAAGAGCGGAAGAATCTGACCAGAATAAAACGACGCAAATAAATCCAGGCCATGTTTCTGCGATTGTGACAGACATGGAGAAGTGTACAAAGCTGCGATTCTTGAACTTTTTCCAGCGTAAAGAGTATTCCTAGATTCGGAATTGCAGCCGGGTAACGTCGACTTCTTGCCAAGATATTTTGGCTGACAACCATTCAGCCGTCTTCAGTTGAGTGTTTTGCTCTGGAGGTTGCTGTATTACATCGCTACCTTTATACAAAGAAACTGGCGCGGAGAGGCTTGCTCAAAGACAGCCGCTGCATGAGCGACCTCTTTCGAGTTACGCGCCCTCATCGGATATTGCTCCACCCACTAGGAGTGGCGCGCAGGAGCATGCATACTGAGATACTACATGCGTTCTCTCTGTCGGAACGTGCACTCACGGAGTTAAGATTCAGATGTCAAAATGAATAAAATTAAATATCGCTAGACATATCTTGGGCCATAAATGATTTCTTTCTGAAGAAATTAAAGACATCACCGCGTCCCACGCCTTATCCTGTTGAAACCCGCCATCACGTGTTAATAAGATCTTGCCCTAAACGTATTTCCACAGATTCCTTAATAACTGAATCCGAGAAGGATCTCGTCGAGGCCGAGATTTCCGTGGCAAAGTAATCCATGGAATATCCTGTGAAGATAACTGTTACGCCGTAAAGTCAAGCGCCAGCACGACAGTCGGGAAAGAGAGAGCAGAGAGGAGCAGAGAGAGCTGTGAAGAAAACGTCAGCCAATTGCACGCTCTTCAGGACGACAACGCGACAGCAGCGGCCTCTACGCGAAGAGGACATAAACGCCACGCCCAACTGGTCGCGACCCAGTCGAAGAGAAGCTTCAGGACTAGCGACCTGAATTGGAGTGTCAACTCTATTACTTCGCTTGTTTTAGAAATTGTATACAGGGTGTTACAAAAAGGTAGGCCAAACTTTCAGGAAACATTCCTCACACACAAAGAAAGAAAATATGTTATGTGGACATGTGTCCGGAAACGCTTACTTTCCATGTTAGAGCTCATTTTATTACTTCTCTTCAAATCACATTAATCATGGAATGGAAACACACAGCAACAGAACATACCAGCGTGACTTCAAACACTTTGTTACAGGAAATATTCAAAATGTCCTCCGTCGCATGGAATCCCTGATGCGCTGATGCAGCCCTGGAGAATGGCGTGTTGTATCACAGCCGTCCACAATACGAGCACTTGGTACCGGGGTTGCGTAGACAAGAGCTTTCAAATGCCCCCATAAATGAAAGTCAAGAGGGTTGAGGTCAGGAGAGCGTGGAGGCCATGGAATTGGTCCGCCTCTACCAATCCATCGGTCACCGAATCTGTTGTTGAGAAGCGTACGAACACTTGGACTGAAATGTGCTGGAGCTCCATCGTGCATGAACCACATGTTGTGTCGTACTTGTAAAGGTACATGTTCTAGCAGCACAGGTAGAGTATCCCGTATGAAATCATGATAACGTGCTCCATTGTGCGTAGGTGGAAGAACATACTGACGAAACTAAAATGAGATATAACATGGAAATTAAGCGTTTCCGGACACATGTCCACATAACATCTTTTCTTTATTTGTGTGTGAGGAATGTTTCCTGAAAGTTTGGCCGTACCTTTTTGTAACACCCTGTATACTGAAGAAGCTTGTTTATTTTGCGTGTCGCCCTTTGCTTGCGAGACATCTGCGTAATATTCAAAGTTAAGTATTGTCATCTACCTTTTTGTAATGAAACTCCATTAATACGATTTACTTGGATTGTTGTCTAGCGATCCGAGAAGCAGGTTTCCTAGACACCCCCACAATTAGACGACGGCTAGGCAAGATTTAACAATAACGCTCGTCAATGGCTGACATGCTGGGCTGCAAAAGGCGAGTGTGCCGATCATCTGCAACGCATCTTTCACGCACTGTGCGCATTGTTTGACCAACGCACGCTTTGCCACAATGGCAAGGTATTCTGTAGATTCCAGCCCTGCCATGGGTAGCCCTCTCTCCATCTGGTACCAAACCTTTTAATGGAAGAATCTGATGAGAGGGCGCTTGATTCGGCAGAACTTAAACCAAAAATCTTCTGGAGATATGTTGGTGATACTTTTGTAGTGTGGCCGCACGCTGAAGAAGAACTGTCACGCTCTTTGCAGATTCTGAATTCTATCTACTATAATATCAAATTTACAATGTAAGCGGAGAAGGGCGACCGTATGCCATCTCTGGACGTCTTGGGCAGACAGAGAGGGGGTGGATCATTGGGGCATTCCGTTTACCGTAAACCCGCACTTACAGACCTGTATTTGCAGGCATCTAGCTGCCCCACCCATCACCGACTATGAACGTCCTTCGAACGTTGGTTCACGGGGCACAAGTTGCGTCTGATGGAGACAGCCTTGCAAAGGAGCTGGTACACCGACAATTAGTGTTCAAAGATAATGGACATTCATCGCATCAGATGAGTACAGCTTTAAGGAAGAAGAAACGTGACTATTCACGCGATCAAATGGAGAAGGAGCGGTTCACGTCCAGGGCGTTCATCCCGTACGTTGGTAATAGTTCGTCGAAAATAAGCAGAATCTTAAGAAATCATCAAGTCAAAGTAATCTTCCACCTATCTATAAAAACGTGTGCTCTTCTCGCTTCGGCAAAGGACGATCTGGTAATGCGGAAAGCTAGAACGTACAGTGCGTGAAAGATGCGTTGAAAATGACCGCCACACTCGCATTTCGCAGCCCAGTAAGTCAGTCATAGTGAAGCACTGTACCTCAACAGGACATTCCATAGATTACCCTGCCACAGGTATCTTGACCTCGACGAAATGCTTCTGGGTTTCATTAATTAAGGAATCGGTGGAAATACGTTTAACGGAAGATCTTATTAATCTTGATGACGGTTTTCAACTGAATAAGGCGTGGGATCTGGTGGTATCTTCAATTTCTTCAGAAAGAAAACATTTTATGACCAATGACACGTCTAGCTACATTTCATTTTATTCATTTTGACATCTGAACTTTAACTCCTTGAGCGCGCATGTAGTATCTCATTAAATATGCGCCTGCACGCCATAGATGGAGCAATATTCGAAGAGGGCACGTAACTCGACTTAGGTCGCTCATTTAGCGGTTACCTTTGCGCTTGCGTTTCCGCGCCAATTTTTTGTATATAAATAGCAATGTGAACTATCTCTCTCTCCACCCTACTTCAGGAGTGCCCAAGGTTCCGTTCTGTCACCCCTTCTTTATCCCTGATACACTGCTGATACGCCCAGGCCACCTCCCCCTGTCCACCTTCTTCAGTGTGCTGATGACAACGCTTCTTTCGTCCTCTGTCCTATGCTCCAGAAATTCCAACGATCTCTCCCAACCCACCTCAATCACTTTACCTCCTGGTGTAACCAATGGTTCCTTAAGATTAACCTCTCCAAAGCTCAGGTAATAATTACAGCTCACGCTGAATCCGAGAAACAGTGTGCTAACGCCAATAGCTATTCAGATGGGTCATTTTTATGGAACATTACATTGACGTAACATATACATATAACATACAGATTACAAATTCAATTTCATAATGCATGTTCAACACATTGATTACACTCTCAGTTTATAATTTTTTCTTGGTCATGTGTAAGAGAGGGCCTTCAGGCCCCAATTTAATCAGGCTAAGTAACGAATAAATAAATGAATATATCTACAACATACAGTTTACATTCTCAGTTTTCATCTTTTCTATGTATCTGCAACTTATAGGGTAAAATTATATTTAAAACCAATAGGTTACTGTTAAATCTACTGTTATTCACACAGCAATGATCCTGTGTGAACATACGTCACATGAAATCTACTGACAAGGCAGAAATTCAGGTATATTTGACATCAACATATTTTTCATAAATAATACAGACATTTTAGATACGGAAATACTGTCAGTCACTACAGTATTGTCAATATCTTTACTTATTTTTGATAAATAATGAAGGTCGTTCGGATACTTCTGAATATGGCCAAGATGGCCGCTCTAGAGCCATACACAGGTTGGGTGTTTCGTTTTAATGTCTGGTGAAATACTGGGCTGTGACTGACTTTCATTTTAAGGCCCATAAAATATTAGGTTGTGACTGGGAAGAGATGATGGGATGGGAGGGGAAGGGAAGGGAGGGAGGATGGGCATGGCTTAGAAGAGGTGAAGGGAGAGCAGAAAGGGGGTACCCATGCTCCTATATGTAGGAAAACAAAAGGTCAAGCTCAATTTGTATCCAGAACGTATTTTGCTTTATTACTAATGATTACATACACAGAACAATGAAACGAAGTTATATGTACTACGCCATTATTTGAAGAAGGAATCCAGGCTGCTCCAAGAGCCTCAGAAAGTTTCAAAATCAACATCAAAGTCCTTGAATGTATACCGGGAAATTGTGTATCAGTTAGTTTCTATTTGGATATGAAGTTAATTTGTAATCTTTATTGGATGAAAGAAAGCCGTTGTGAATGGTTAAAAGTTGTTTGACTTGTGGGAGAGTGTAAGGCAAATACTGAAAAATCTTTACTGCACACAACCAAAGAATGACGCTGTGCATCAACGGATAGTTTACTGAGGTTACCTCATGAACTGGGTTTCGTGGCAGAAGCTACTAATATTCCTCAGCCTCGTATGGACAGATCCCATAGAGATCATACATAAAAACAAGCACAGAAGCATGTAAACCGTGAGCAGTAGGATATCGAGTTTTCTGGCAGATTATTTCTCAATTATCTATATTAGATTAGTACTTGTTCCATAGATCATGAAAACGACACTTGATAATGATGTTGAACGTGTCAGGTTAATAAAAGGTGTCTATACAAGATGTTACATTAGACAAAATATTACATGACACTCAATATTTTTAATTTTTTTTTGTGGGGTTGGGAAATTACCCACTTACTATATCCAAAAATTTACCTAATGAGTAGAAGGAGTTGCCATTAAGAAATTCTTTTAATTTCCTTTTAAATGCTATATGGCTATCTGTCAGACTTTTGATGCTATTAGGTAAGTGACCAAAGGCTTTTGTGGCAACATAATTTACCCCTTTCTGAGCCAAATGTAGATTTAACCTTGAGTAGTGAAGATCAGCCTTTCTCCTAGTGTTGTAGCCATGTACACTGCTATTACTTTTGAATTCGTTCAGATTGTTAATAACAAATTTCATAAGTGAATATATATATTGTGAGGCTACAGTGAAGATTTCTGGCTCTTTAAATAAGTGTCTGCAGGATGATCTTGGATGAGCTCCAGAAATTATTCTGATTACATGCTTTTGTGCAATGAACACTCTTTTACTCAATGATGAGTTACCCCAGAATATGATGCCATACGAAAGCAGAGAATGAAAATAGGCATGGTAAGCTAATATACTCAAATGTATATCGCCAAAATTTGCAATGACCCTAATAGCATAAGTAGCTGAACTCAAACGTTTCAGCAGATCCTCAGTGTTTTTTCCAGTTCAACCCCTCATCAATGCATACAACTAGAAATTTTGAATATTCTACCTTAGCTACCGATTTCTGATCAAAGTCTATATTTATTAATGGGGTCATTCCATTTACTGTGTGGAACTGTATATACTGTGTTTTGTCAAAGTTTAATGAGAGCCCATTTGCAGAGAATCACTTCATGATTTTCTGAAAAAACTCGTTTACAATTTCACCAGTTAATTCTTGTCTCTTGGGTGTGATAGCTATACTTGTATCATCGGCAAAAAGTACCAGCTTTGCATCTTCGTGAATATAGGATGGCAAGTCATTAATATACACTCCTGGAAATTGAAATAAGAACACCGTGAATTCATTGTCCCAGGAAGGGGAAACTTTATTGACACATTCCTGGGGTCAGATACATCACATGATCACACTGACAGAACCACAGGCACATAGACACAGGCAACAGAGCATGCACAATGTCGGCACTAGTACAGTGTATATCCACCTTTCGCAGCAATGCAGGCTGCTATTCTCCCATGGAGACGATCGTAGAGATGCTGGATGTAGTCCTGTGGAACGGCTTGCCATGCCATTTCCACCTGGCGCCTCAGTTGGACCAGCGTTCGTGCTGGACGTGCAGACCGCGTGAGACGACGCTTCATCCAGTCCCAAACATGCTCAATGGGGGACAGATCCGGAGATCTTGCTGGCCGGGGTAATTGACTTACACCTTCTAGAGCACGTTGGGTGGCACGGGATACATGCGGACGTGCATTGTCCTGTTGGAACAGCAAGTTCCCTTGCCGGTCTAGGAATGGTAGAACGATGGGTTCGATGACGGTTTGGATGTACCGTGCACTATTCAGTGTCCCCTCGACGATCACCAGTGGTGTACGGCCAGTGTAGGCGATCGCTCCCCACACCATGATGCCAGGTGTTGGCCCTGTGTGCCTCGGTCGTATGCAGTCCTGATTGTGGCGCTCACCTGCACGGCGCCAAACACGCATACGACCATCATTGGCACCAAGGCAGAAGCGACTCTCATCGCTGAAGACGACACGTCTCCATTCGTCCCTCCATTCACGCCTGTCGCGACACCACTGGAGGCGGGCTGCACGATGTTAGGGCGTGAGCGGAAGACGGCCTAACGGTGTGCGGGACCGTAGCCCAGCTTCATGGAGACGGTTGCGAATGGTCCTCGCCGATACCCCAGGAGCAACAGTGTCCCTAATTTGCTGGGAACTGGCGGTGCGGTCCCCTACGGCACTGCGTAGGATCCTACGGTCTTGGCGTGCATCCGTGCGTCGCTGCGGTCCGGTCCCAGGTCGACGGGCACGTGCACCTTCCGCCGACCACTGGCGACAACATCGATGTACTGTGGAGACCTCACGCCCCACGTGTTGAGCAATTCGGCGGTACGTCCACCCGGCCTCCCGCATGCCCACTATACGCCCTCGCTCAAAGTCCGTCAACTGCACATACGGTTCACGTCCACGCTGTCGCGGCATGCTACCAGTGTTAAAGACTGCGATGGAGCTCCGTATGCCACGGCAAACTGGCTGACACTGACGGCGGCGGTGCACAAATGCTGCGCAGCTAGCGCCATTCGACGGCCAACACCGCGGTTCCTGGTGTGTCCGCTGTGCCGTGCGTGTGATCATTGCTTGTACAGCCCTCTCGCAGTGTCCGGAGCAAGTATGGTGGGTCTGACACACCGGTGTCAATGTGTTCTTTTTTCCATTTCCAGGAGTGTATATTAAGAACAGCAGAGGACCCAAGACCGAACCTTGCGGCACCCCATTCTTGAGAAATCACCAGTTTTTTGAATATTATGTGAACTGTTTATTTCAACTTTCTGCACTCTTCCAATTAAGTATGATTTTAACCATTTGAGCTCCGTCCCATTCATACCACAGTACTTGAGCTTATCTAGAAGTATCCCATGATTTACATAATCAAAAGCCTTTGATAGATCAAAAAAAATCCCAACGGGTGACTTCCAGTTGTCAGAGTATTTAATATTTCATTAGTGAAAGTATATATAGCATTTTCCGTTGAGAAACCCTTCTGGAAACCAAACTGACATTTTGTTAAAACTTTATTTTTACAAAGGTGTGAAGCTACTCTACAATTCATTACTTTTTCAAGAATTTTGGATAAGGCAGTCAGAAGAGAGATTGGGTGGTAGTTGTTGACATCAGTCGTATCCCCTTTTTTATGCAGTGGCTTAACAATGGCATACTTCAGTCTATCTGGGAAAATACCCTGCTTCAGAGAGCTATTACATATGTGGCTAAGAATCCCACTTATTTCTTGGGAACAAGCTTTTATTATCCTGCTGGAAATGCCATCAATTCCATGTGACCTTTTATTCTTAAGAGAGTTTGTTATCTTCCTAATTACAGAAGGAGAGGTGGGTTTAATTTCAATTGTATCAAATGGTGTGGGTAAGGCCTCTTCCATTAACTGCCTTGCTTCTTCTAATGCACATTTAGACCCTATTTTCTCTACAACATTTAAAAAATGATTATTCAAAATGTTTTCGACTTCCAGCTTGTTGTTCATCAAGTTTCCATTCGCTTTGATGGTGATACCATCATCCTGTACTCTTGGTTGTCCTGTCTCCCTTGTAATAATATTCCAAATTGTTTTGATTTTGTTATCAGAGGTATTAATCTCAAACATGATGCACATGCTTCAGGACTTTTTAAATACCTTTCTTAATGTAGTACAGTAGTTTTTATAATATTTTGTTGTTTCTGGGTCATCACTCTTTCTTGTTGTTAGATAGAGTTCCCTTTTGTGGTTAAAAGATATTTTTATTCCTTTAGTAAGCCAAGGTTTTTTGCATGGTTTCTCATAATTAGATTTAACTACTTTCTTGGGGAAACAGTTATCTAGAAGATAATTTCTTTAAAGAAACCAGTAGGGTCAAAAGTAAAATAGTATATTACTGGAGTTATGTTGATGATGCATTGCTACTATATATTGGCACAAAAGAAGAGACCGAGGGACTGCTTGCAGAATTCAATTCTTTCCATGAAAACATAAAATTCACGCTAAAACATATGACGAAAAAAGCATAAATTTTCTGGAAATTACAATCACCATCATCCAACAAAAACATAAGGTCATCATACACAGAAAACACACATACACAGATGTAACGATCGACAATTCATCATGCCATCCCACTGTACACAACTAAGCTGCCTTTAGGTCCATGCTACATAGAGCACATTCAGTTGACTTAAAAGGAAACAGAACTCAGCACAATAAAAAATATTCCCATAAAAATGGCTACACAGCCAAAGCAACTGATAGTTTGGACACGCAAACAAACGAAAATATGGCAACAAAATGGTACAATAAGAAAGAAGACAAAATACTTGTCAGCATCGCATATCTAGGGCATATATCACTAAGAAAATTTTACCTTTTCAGAAAAAAAACAATGTAACAATTTTGTTGTCCACAACTTAAAAACAGATAACCAAAATTTCGACAGCAGTGGAGTGCATCGTGTATCATGTCGCAGCTGTCCCGCCTACTGTCTATGGAAAAGAGGCAGAAATTTCAAAACCTTTTTCCAGAAACACATTAATGCTTTCAGATTCAACTACTCTGAAAAATCTTTTATTGCACAGAATATGCAAGAAACCAAACATGTGGACAACGAGACAGAAAACTAATTTGATATCAAAACACAATGAACCAATTATAAGACCCTAAATCTGTTAGAAGAACTAGTCATAGTTATTTTAGTAATTTTAAAGACTTATTTTAAATATATTCCTTGTACATATCTTTTTCTTATAACCGAAATCTCTGACACTAATTGATGAACTACCTCTTCGATCACGTCAGGTTAAACTGTGTGTGGAGTGTTTTCAGACAGTTGTAAAATAATGCGCGTCTTAAGTAACGTTATGTGCGACGAAGGTGCAAATAATCAATGTATGCTGATCCCAAAGCTTAAAAAGTTCTTCCTTGCTTGTTCGGTAAATTTTTCACTGTTTCTCACATATGTCCCCACTCGATATACAAGATACGAAACCTAACATCTAATTTTCTCATAACAGTAAAATGCATTTCACCTCACTCAAGAGAAAATGTAAATTATGTATTAGACGATTTGCACTTGAAGACAGACCCACAAAGCCTGAAATGCATCGTGTAATTTAGTAAAACACAAAAAAAAAAAAAATTGGGAGTGAAGGGGTTTTTATTCAAAGTTCCTGTTCTGTTATTTTCCCATGCTCCATCTGGTAATGGAAGGGAGGAAACCTTAATACATAGTACCAACCATTACCTTCTGATAGGCACTTTATGGTAATTCACAGAATATACTCGTAAATGTTGATACATTGCTGCCCCCTAATGATATTAAACACATTAAGGCTCTTACAGAACTCACACCACTGCTCCACCATTGTTCCTTTCATGTGGGACTTTCAACGAACACAAAGTATTATAAACCTCTACTACCATTTTTCCCCGACTTACAGTTGTTGTGGGTTTTGACTTCATAAGCGCTATGCCTTCTGAATATGATACAGAGCACACTACCACTACACTGTCCTTCTCCACAACAGACTTCTCTACTTTCTTTACTGTCTTCGAAGAAACAATCCAGTGGAAAACGGGCAAAAAGTCACGTTGTCTCATAAATTTCTTTCGTCCCTAATTCAGTTCAGTACCACATCATTAGTTATGTGATCAGTCCACCTAATCTTTAATATTCTTCGTAGGGCTAGTGCCATATTTCAAAAGCTTCTATTCTTTTCACTTGTCATCAATGTTTCACTCCTGTACGAGGCCACACTCCAGACAAATGGTTTAAGAAAAGACTGCTTAACACTTAAAATTATATTAGCTTTCAACAAAATCCCCTTTCACAGTTTTCTTTTTCTATAGGTAGCCTGCCCCCCCCCCCCCCCCCCCCCCCTCCATGAATTATGGACCTTTCCATCAGTGAGGTGGACTGCGTGCCTCAGTGAGAGATATGGCCGTACTGTAAGTGCAACCTCAACAGAGAGGTACCTGTTGCGACGCCAAACAAACATGTAGGTCCTGAAGAAGGATAGCAGCCTTTCCAGAAGTTGAGGGACAACAGGCTGGATGTTTGACTGATATGGCCTTGTAACATCAACCAAAATGCTTCCAGAATGAGATTTTCACTCTGCAGCGGAGTGTGCGCTGATATGAAACTTCCTGGCAGATTAGGAGACGAGGTACTGGCAGAAGTAAAGCTGTGAGTACCGGGCGTGAGTCGTGCTTCGGTAGCTCAGTTGGTAGAGCACTTGCCCGCGAAAGGCAAAGGTCCCGAGTTCGAGTCTCGGTCGGGCACACAGTTTTAATCTGCCAGGAAGTTTCATCAACCAAAATGGCCTTACTGTGCTGGTACTCCGAATGGCTGAAAGCAAAGGGAAACTACACCTGTAATTTTTCCTAAGGGCATGCAGATCTACTGCATGGTGAAATGATGATGGTGTCCCCTTGGGTAAAATAATCCAGAGGTAAAATAGTCCGCCATTCGGATCTCTGGGTGGGACTACTCAGGAGGATAATCGGGAGGAACAAAAATGGGATGTGAAACGTTAGATTGGGCATGTAGGTTTGAAAACTTAAAAAAGGGAATGAAAAGGTTAAAGTTAGGTATAGTAAGAATTAGTGAAGTTCGGTGGCAGGGGGAACAGGACTTCTGGTCAGGTGAATACGTGATTATAAATACAAAATCAATAGATGTAATGCAAGAGTAGGTTTAATAATAAATAAAAAAATAGGAATGCGAGTAAGCTATTTTGAAGAACATACTGAACGCATTATTGTAGCCAAGATAGACACAAAATCACAAACGGCCACACTAGTATAAGTTTATATCTCAACTAGCTCCGCAGATTATGAAGAGATTGAGCAAAATTTAATTGTGACAGTGAATTGGAATTCGATAGCAGGAAAAGAAAGGTGGCAGGGGTAAAATACAGGGAGCGAAAGGCTATTTACAATTTGTACAGAAAGCAGATGGCAGTTATAAGAGTCGAGGGGCATGAAAGGGAAGCAGTGGTTGGGAAAGGAGTGAGACAGGGTTGTAGCCTCTCCCCGATGTTATTCAATCTGTATATTGAGCAAGCAATAAATGAAACAAAAGAAAAATTCGGAGTAGGTATTAAAATCCACGGAGAAGAAATAAAAACCTTGAGGTTCGCCGATGACATTGTAATTCTGTCAGAGACAGCAAAGGACTTGGAAGGGCAGTTGAACGGAATGGACAGTGTCTTGAAAGGAGGATATAAGATGAACATCAAAAAAAGCAAAACGAGGATAATGGAATGTAGTCGAATTAAGTCGGGTGATGCTGAGGGAATTAGATTAGGAAATGAGATACTTAAAGTAGTAAAGGAGTTTTGCTATTTGGGGAGCAAAATAACTGATGATGGTCGAAGTAGAGAGGATATAAAATGTAGACTGGCAATGGCAAGGAAAGCGTTTCTGAAGAAGAAAAATTTGTTAACATCGAGTATAGATTTAAACGTCACGAAGTCGTTTCTGAAAGTATTTGTATGGAGTGTAGCCATGTATGGAAGTGAAACGTGGACGATAAATAGTTTAGACAAGAAGAGAATAGAAGCTTTCGAAATGTGGTGCTACAAAAGAATGATGAATATTAGATGGGTGGATCAGATAACTAATGATTATGTATTGAATAGAATTGGGGAGAAGAGGAATTTGTGTCACAACTTGACTAGAAGAAGGGATCGGTTGGTAGGACATGTTCTGAGACATCGAGGGATCACCAATTTAGTACTGGAGGGCAGCGTGGAGGGTAAAAATCGTAGAGGGAGACCAAGAGATGAATACACTAAGCAGATTCAGAAGGATGTAGGCTGCAGTAGGTACTGGGAGATGAAGAAGCTTGCACAGGATAGAGTAGCATGGAGAGCTGCATCAAACCAGTCTCAGGACTGAAGACCACAACAACAACAACATTGACAGGGAACAAGGAATGAAACAGGAAAACGCCAGGTAGAATTTTGCACAGAGCACAATTTAATCGTGGCTAACATTTGGTTTAAGAATCATGAAAGAAGGTTGTATACGTGGAAGAGACCTGGAGACACCAGAAGGTATCAGATTGATTATATAATAGTGGAGATTTCACAATCAGATTTTAAATTATAAGACATTTTCAGGGGCATATGTGGACTCTGACCACTGTAGATTAAAACTGAAGAAATCGCAAAAAGCTAGAAATTTAAGGAGTTGGGACCTGGATAAGCTGAAAGTGCCAGAGGTTGCTGAGACTTTCAGAGGGAACATTAAGCAATGCTTGACAAGAACCGGGGGAACGAATACTGTAGAAGACGAATGGAAGCTTTGAGACGTGAAATAGTGGGTAGCAGAGGCTCAAATAGATAAAAAGACAAGGCCTATATTAATCTTTGGAAAAATTAAATTTAATTGATGAAAAGAGAAAACAGAAAAATATAGCAAATGAAGCAGGCGAAAGGGAATACAATACAAACATCTAAAATGAGATTGACAGGAAATGCAAAAAGGCTAAACAGGAGTGGCTAGGGAACAAATGTAAGGACTTAGAAGCATATTTCACTGGGGGGGGGGGGGGGAGGGGAGACATATAACGCCTACAGGAAATTTAAAAAGACTTTTTGAGAAAAGAGAAGCAGCTCAGATGGAAACCAGTCCTAAGCAAAGAAGGAACAGAGTCTGTGCAAGGTCGATGAACTTGATGGTAATGGTACAGTAATTAAAGAGGACATAGATGAAGATAAGATGGGAGATATGATACTGGAAGTAGGATATGACAGAGCACTGAGAGACCAAAGTCGAAACAAGACCCTGGGAGTACCTTTCCGTTACAACTACTGATAGCCTTGGGGACCCAGCGTTGACAAACCCTTCAACCTGGTACACAAGATGTATGAGACAATCGATATACCCTCAGACTTCACGAACAATGTAGTAATTCAAATTCCAAACATAGCTGTTGCCGACAGGTGCGACAATTACCGAACTATAAGTTTATTAAGTCAGGGTTGTACAATCTAACACGAATTCTTCAGAGAACAATGGAAAAACTGGAAGAAGCCAACCTTGGAGAAGATCAGTTTGGTGTTCGGAATAATGTAGGAATACCTAAGGCAATACGGACCCTACAGCTTATCTTAGAACATATGTTCAGGAAAGGCAAACCTACTTTTATAGCATTTGTAGACTTATAGAAGGCCTTTGATAATGTTGACTGGAATAATCTTTTTGAAGTTCTAAAGGTATCAGGGGTAAAGTACAGGGAGCGAAAGGCTATTAACGACTTGCACAGCAATGAGATGGCGGTCATAAGAGTTGAGGGGCACAAAAGGGAAGCTGTCGTTGATAAGGGTATGAGACAGGGTTGTAGCCTATCCCCAATGTTATTCAGTCTGTACACTTAGATAGCAGTGAAAGAAACCAAAGAAAACTTGGAATAGGAATTAAAGTCCAAGGAGAACAAACAAAAACTTTGAGCTTTACCAATCACGTTGTAATTCAGTCAGAGACAGCAAAGAACTTGGAAGAACAGTTGAACAGAATGGACAGAGTCTTGAAAGGAGGATGTAAGAAACATCAACAAAATCAAAATAAATAATGGAATATAGTCAAATTAAATGAGGTGGCGTTGAGGGAATTAGATTGGGAAATGAGACACTTTAAGTAGTAGATGGGTTTCGCTATTTGGGTAGCTAAATAACTGATGACGGTCGAAGTAGAGAGGATATAACATGTAGACTGGCAATGACAAGGATATCGTTTCTGAAGAAGAGAGATTTGTTAACGTCAAATATCGACTTAAGAGTTACCAAGCCTTTTCTGAAGGTATCTGTCTCGAATGTAGCCAAGTACGGAGGTGAAACATGGATGACAAACAGTTTAGACAAGAAGAAAATAGAATCTTTTGAAATGGGGTGCTACAGAAGATTGTTGAAAATTAGATGGGTAGATCAGGTAACTAATGAGGATGTAGTGAACAGAACTGGGGAGAAAAGAAATTTGCGGCAGGACTTTACTAAAAGAAGAGGTCAATTGATAGAACACATTCTGAGACATCGAATGATAACCAGTTTAGCATTTGTGGGAAGTGTGTGTGCGTCTGGAGGAGAGAGGGTGGGGGTAAACATCGCTGAGGCAGACAAACGGATTAATACAGTAAGCAGATTCAGGAGAATGTAGGTTGCAGGAGTTATTCAGAGGTGAAGAGGCTTTCAGAGGGTAGAGTAGCATGGAGAGCTGTATAAAACCAGTCTTCGGACTTAATACCACAGCAGCCGGCCGAAGTGGCCGTGCGGTTCTGGCGCTGCAGTCTGGAACCGCGAGACCGCTGCGGTCGCAGGTTCGAATCCTGCCTCGGGCATGGATGTGTGAGATGTCCTTAGGTTAGTTACGTTTAACTAGTTCTAAGTTCTAGGGGACTAATGACCTCCGAAGTTGAGTCCCATAGTGCTCAGAGCCAATACCACAGCAATAGGGAGTCTGCATTTTAAATCCTGTCTAATTTGGTCGTCGACATTTATTCTGTTGCCCAAATAACAAAACTCACATACTGCTTTTAGTGCCTCTTTTCCTAATCTAATTCCTTCAGCATCGCCTGATTTAATTCCAAGAAATGTCATTACCCTTGTTTTACTTTTGTTGGTGACCATTTAATAACCTCCTCTCAAGACAATATCCATTTCGCCCAACTACTCTTCCAAGTCCTTTGGCGTTTGTGACAGAATTACAAATGTCATCGGCAAATCTACAAGGCTTGGATTCTGCCATAAGTTATTAATTATGAAGAGCAGATGAAAGCAGAAGAAATTCGAAAATCTTCTCTTTTAATTTTAATTCCCTTTCCAAACTTCTCGCTTACTGTTTGCTCTGTGTATGTATTGAACCACGTGGGGGATAAGCTACAACGCTGTCTCATGCCCTCCTCAGTTACCGCTATCTTTTCATGTCCTTCGACTGCTTATAAGTGCAGTCTGGCTTCTGTAAAGTTGTAAACAGCCTTTCGCTCCCTACATTTTACCCTACTAGATTCAAAATTTCAAAGAGTGTAATATAGCCAACATTGTCAAAATCTTTTCCTGAGTCTACAGAGGCCATAAATGTAGGTTTTCCTTCATTCAGCCTGCTTTTAAGGTAAGATATAGGGCAAATACTGCCTCACATATTCCTACATTTCTCCGGAACTCAAGCGAATCTTCCCTGAAATCAGCTTCCACGTTTTTCCATTCTTCTATCAGTAAATCGAGACAGTATTTCTCAGCCACGACTTATTAAACTGATGGTCCGATCGATTTCAAAACTGTCAGCACTTGTCTTATTTGGAACCGCAGTTATTAGATTCTTCTTGTGGTATGAGAACACTTCGCCCATCTCAGAATCTTGCACATCAGATGGCATAGTTTTTCATAGTTGGCTCAATAATTCTGAGGGAATGCCGTCCACTCAAGAAGCTTTGTTCCAGATAGGTCTTTCTGGGCTCTGTCAAATTCTTCTCGCAGTATAGTATCTCCTATCTTACCTTCATCTGATTCCTCTTCTTCCATCTTTCACCTTCCACTTCTTTGAGTAGCACTGTTTTGTCATCTGAGCTCTTGTTATTCATACAGCTGCTTTTCTTATCTCCAAAAGCCTGTTTAATTTTCCTGGAAGTGGCATCTATCCTTTTCCCAGTTGTCCTCTAAACATACGTGTTTCTACTATCTTGCATTTGTTTTCCAGTCATTCCTGTCTAGACATTTTGCATTTACTGCTATTTTCATATTTAGAAGTCTGTATTCTCTTTTGGCTCCTTTATGTTCTACATTTTTACGTTTTCTCCTTTCACCTCTTAAATTCAGTATCTCGTGTGTTATCCAAAGATATCTACTACGTCTTCTCGTTTTACATGTGTGTTCCTCTGCTACTTTTACTACTTCACCTCTCAAGTCTACCCATTCATATTCTACTGTATTCCTTTCTGTTGTTTCAGTCCAACGTTGCCTAAACTCTCAACAACCTCAGGTTATCCAGGTCTCATATCCAAAAATTCGTACATTTTTCGAATTTGCTCTTGGAAATGTCTTAAGAGTTTAAAATCTGTTTTCTAAATCTCTCTTGCCATTACACAGAGAGGGTAAAATAAAACTGGCCCAGAAAATATCTCATGTACCTTAAGATAAGGCAATCCAACTCATATCATCTGCCCTTTGTGTAGATTATGTATTTATAGTTCCCTGCCTTAAGCTACATGATGTTTTCTGGGCCAGTTTTATCCTGTCCACCCTTTATAATTATTCTTCATCCTCCAGTGTCCCAGATATCTTTCACACACACAGTTTTCTGTTATGATTCTTAAACCAAGTGTAATGATGATTAAATTATACTCTGCACAAATACTACCTGGTGACTTCCTCTTTCATCCTTTCCCCCAGCCTATATTCTTGTACAGTTTTTCCTTCTCTTCCTTTTCCTACTACAAAATTCTGGTATTCCACCACAATTAAATTTAGCCTCCCTTACCTATATGAAAAATTTCTTGTACCTCATCATACATATATTCAATCTATTCATGCTGTGTGGAGCTAGTGGAAATATGAACTTGTTCTACTGTCGTGAGTGTTAGCATTGTGTATATCTTACCTATGATATTGTGCTCACTATGATGTTCACAGTATGGTACCAACATCTCAGTTTTCTTATTCATTATTAGACCTACTCCTGCATTAACCTTATTTGAATTTGTATTTATAGGTCTGCACTCACCTGACTGGAAGTCCTGTTCCTCTCATCACTGCAATTCTACAATTTCTGCTGCATAGAACTTCTCCCTGTTCCTTTATCTTTTTTAAATTCTCAAATATACTCATCCCATTATGGACTCTAACATTCTACTCTCTGACCCTTAGAATGGAAGGTTTGTTTCTGCTGATGATGACATATTCTTCAATAGTTCCTGCTCTGAGATCCAAATGGGGGCTTATTGTATTTCCTGAGTATTATACCCAAAAGGATGACATCATCTTTGCTAAGCCATTCAGTAGAACTGCATGCACTTGGGACAAAGTAATGTCTGTAGCTTCCACTTGCATTTAGCTGTTTGAATTACCAGTGCAGCAATTTCAAGTTGGCTAATGCTACAAGTTCAGATCAAGCAATCACCAGGCGGTTTCCCTCGAATCTACAGAAAAAGCTGTTGGCTGTCCCTGTTCAGGAGCCACAGGTTAATCTGGGCTCTCCATAGCTAGCCCTCCAACATTGTTGCAACCAATGTTGTTGCACCTATGATACAGCTATCTGTATCACCGAAACAGGCAAGTCACCTTACCTTGGTAAGGTCTATGGTTCATGGGGGCAACTGATCAAAATATTGTTCCCTCATCCCTCCCACCCCCTCGTCCCCCCCCCTCAGTCCCTCTAGGAACTCCTCTCACTGATACAAGCAAACTTTTGATATCAATTTGATTGACTAATTAATTAAATCGATAAATTAATTAACCTCAGGACTCAATCAACTGAACATTTGGTGGATAATCGTTGCAGTGTATGGAATATTGTTTAAATAAACAATATTGTTTATGTAAACGATTTGTGGGATACAAGGCATTGTTTGTAATATCGTATATTTATTTAGGTAAAGAATTTGTTGGGAAATTGCCTGTAATGTATGGAATACTGTTTATTTATACAGTTTGTGGGTGACAAAGCAGTATGGAATACTTAAACAAATGGTTCAAATGGCTGTAAGCAATGTGGGACTTAACATCTGAGGTCATCAATCCCCTAGACTTAGAACTACTTAAACCTAACTAACCTAAGGACACTCACATCCATGCCCGAGGCAGGACCGAACCTGCGACCGTAACAGCAGCGCGGTTCTGGCTTGAAGCACCTAGAACCGCTCGGCCACAGCGGCCGGAAATACTTAAATAATTGCGTCACTATTTTATTCTGATCACGTAAGGAAACGGTGAGTGAGCTTAGTTTATATTTCCTGCCGGATCAGGGATGTTAAGTCTCTTATTATTTATTTTCCTCACTTTTCGAAGCACACTGGTATCTAACCATGGAGGAAAGTCAGAACAATTACATATCTAAAAGTTCATGACAATTTCGAAACCCACCATCACTTTCTGCAGATGGACTAATTATTAGAATCTCAGCAGCAAACATTTTTGTACAGATCGAGAAACATACAGCAGGCATATTGCACTGACAGTTAAACCCCGCAAAAGTGATCTACAGATCATGAATGGAATGAAATACGATACAGTAATCGCTGTTTGGGGTCTCCCATGCGTGTCTCTATCGTCAAGGTACCACAACGAAGTTCAAAACCGCTCGATGTCCTACTTACAGATCAAGTTACTATACACATATCGGCCTCCTTTGATTTCGCGGCCCCCAAACAAAGTATCAAGTGGTGGCATTCGGAAATTCCAGACTCACTTCCTGTCTCTGTCTTTCTCAAGAGGTCACTCCCTGACTGTCTGTGTGAACCGTCGTCCCAAAACATGCACACAGAGGTTTGCATCTCTCCTCAGAATACAGTGTTCCTATTGGCTAATGCTGGAGACAAAGGGAGATCTGATACAATTTCGATATCAAAAATCGAGTGAAATAAGCCATTTGCACTACTCTTTCTACAGATGGACAAATTACTAGAATCTCAGCAGCAAACTATTTTGTACAGATCGAGAAACATACAGCAGTCAAACAGATTACTTAAAACCCTCACCTCCACCTTATGATGATCCTTCTTCATAATAAAACAACATTATGCAAATCAAGTATAGAAATTTCCACCACAAGTAAATGGTAGAACTAAATATATCCAAGATCTTGTGCGCGCCAACGCTTGGGAGGAAACCCACACCCGAACGCATGCGCGCACGCAATACAACTATTGGAAACAACAAATTGATCAATCGGGAATTTGACATCGCGATTGGGTTTTAAAGTACTGTAGAATTTCTAAGTTGGTTCTCTCCACTACATTCGGAAGGAGGGAGGAAGGTGTGTGATATAGTAGAGACAATAGCGAATACCACTGCACTACAAAGACCACGGCGATATATTGGCATGCACTTAATATGACACACTTAAACAACGATCCAATCCGTGTCAACAATTTGTCTGATCAATAAGGGCAGGAGGCTAGTGATCGAGATCGCTTGCACAGACCAGAGTAAAGTTTCATTGCCTGTACTGTAGGAGAACTATAGCCCACAGACTATTAGCAGCAGGTGAGGATCCCTGGTTTGTTGTTTGATACATTGTTTTTTTCTGCTCTAACACGCTTTGTACACCTCCGTACATTTTGTTTTTCCGCCACGGCTTCAAGGTCTGCGTCAGGTTGTAAGCTGACATTAACAAGTTTCAATCCATTGGCTCTCACAGAAAACTGGAGATAGCATGTTGTTGTTGCTGCTGCTCCCACAACACACACATTGGATGATTGAAATAAAAGACAGTCACAACATAAGGAAACTGGAATAGTTTTGCGGCATTGTGGAGCATTTGCAAACTGCTTTCCGGAGGAGACTGACGTGCTCTATATTTAAACTCATCTTTCACAGTGACGGGATAGCTGATGGCTCGGTATTCCATTTCGATTGATATCTCATACTGCAGTCAAATACGGCGATCACTGTTTCGGAGCTAGCCATCGCCCGGAAGGTGTCGCTCCGCCACAAAGACTCTTTCTCCATCACAAACAAGCGATGTCATTCAATCAAATGGCTCTGAGCACTATGGGACTTAACATCTGAGGTCCCTAGAACTTAAAACTACTTAAACCTAACTAACCTATGGACATTACAAACATCCATTCCAGAGGCAGGATTCGAACCTGCAACCGTAGCTGTCGCGCGGTTCCAGACTAAAGCGCCTAGAACCGCTCGTCCACCGCGGTCGGCTCAGTCAATCACTATGTGGCAATAAACAGCGTATCAGTGGATGGATGGGATGGAAAAGACACCTTCGATGTACTGTGATAAGCATCACAGATAACAGTGCGGTCAGTTTTAGGAACTTGGCAGCTTTTTACAAGGCCGACCAGTGACACGGCAGTGTGCTTCCCAACTTCTGCATCATCGCTAAACCGCCCCTCTTCTTTCCGACCACCATTGCGAATTTAGATAGATAACTTTGCAGTGCGTCCATTCCTTGTTAATTCTCGAATGTGTACACCACAGTATGCCAGGCAGTGGGCTACATATTTCTAGCACTTCCATCAAAGTGCGTAATTTACGATCTTTCTCTATGCGGATAGGAGTCACAGGGCATTCTCGCTGAGCCGTGCTCACTCCCAACTATGCGTTTTCGTGAAATTGGCTGTCTATCTGTGTTTGGTTTCCTGCCATTGTTGCGGTTATGCCGTGGTTCTTCTTCCTTCTACATGTCGCAGCAGCGATGTATACCGATATTTGCACCGTGTACCATCTTTATTTTTGTGGGTATAGTTTCCTGCTAGGGGGTCTGCACGCAGTCGGTCGGTTGCTGTGGACTAGGGAAGTTATCTCCGCGTGGTGCAGTCAGCTGGGTCCGCTGGCGATCCTGCGCAGTGTCGGAGCGTGTGTGGAACTGTCTGATTGCTACGAGCTTCGTGGTTCATTGATCCAGGATGTCAAAGTTGAGTAGTGGTTTCAAGTACCCAAGACACGTCCATTCATGTTGTGTGTTTCGTTTCGGTGGTTCGCTGTTGGGGAGGTTTTCCTGTGAGCAACGCCGAGTGTTTGTATTCCTGAAATTTAGCCGCCATGCCATGGAATTAACTATATTGGTTGACTACAATTCAAGTGCACCAGCGGAATTTTCTTTCTTGTGGCCGTTAGTGTTCCGGTTACCTGCCTGGCCACTAACATAATTTCAGGGAGTGTCCTTTCCACACCTGTTGTCACTGTCCAACATGGTGTGTAGTTTTGACAGTTTAATACATATACATATTTGATTGTGGATAATCAAGCCCATAACATCTTGTGTTTAAATTCTCATGTGCCAATTGGTGGCAAGCAAGTCGTTTGTCAGTCTGTCCCTTTGTTGGGTTCTGATGGATCAAGTGTGGCTGGGCTCACCACCTGTCTCACCTAAGTGAACGAGGGCAGACCGACCCCTGGGAAGCTTCTGAATGCTGTTGTCTTTACTGTCTTTCTCACCGGTGTTTAATTGTCTGTTTATAATCTATCATAGCCAATAATAAAATAAATTCTTGGTTTTACTGTGTTTTATGTAAGTTTGAATTCCAGTAAGTGGATATTTGCTGAAAGGTTATAGTCATTGTGTTGTCTTTTCTTTTAGTCTGGTTTCAGCTACTTAAAACT
This sequence comes from Schistocerca cancellata, assembly GCF_023864275.1. Classification (NCBI taxonomy): domain Eukaryota; kingdom Metazoa; phylum Arthropoda; class Insecta; order Orthoptera; family Acrididae; genus Schistocerca; species Schistocerca cancellata. The sequence continues at coordinate 411,274,006 of NC_064626.1, read as the reverse complement.
TAAGGCTTATGGTTATATATTTTTTTAATTTTGGAAAATTAAAATTACTTTCAAGCTTAAGCATTGCGGCTTGGAACCTTATTCTTAAAATTATCAATCAAGCTTAAACATTTCGGCATTAATTATTTTATTTATAACTGTAACTGCCTGTTTTCAGTCACTTGAACTTTATATTGTTGATTTTTAAGAATTCTTGTTTGGAGGCCTTCAGCCGTGAAAGATTTGGAGTTTGAAACTCGTAGTTGTAAAAGTTCGGCTATGTGCCGCTTTGGTTGTAAATGTGTTATTAAATTACAATAAATTACAATTTTAAGGTGAAACTGACCCCAACCTTATTTGGCCCTTTCCACAATCCTAATCACCTGTTCTGCCCAGCGGGTTTAGCGGGCATTTCACTGGCATTCTCAGGATGAAGTTAAAAACTGAAAGGTCCCCTCACGTTGTCTTTGGCCAACGCTCCCTGCAACACTGTCACCGATTTAATCTGCAACTGATCAAAACTAGACCGTTACAATCCACGTTTCGTGAAGAAACAGAGCGAACTGAGTCCGTACTGCTGTCCCGCACCTATCCAAGGGCACAAGATACCACCAGATGCGCGCATGTCGAGGAGGTATATAGTAAATATGAAAGTGTTGTGATGTTACAATAGACAGTCAAGAACAAGAAGCGGGTGGTTTTTGCGCGTGTTGGAGCCTCAGATGGACGGAGTTTGGAGCGTTTTACGTATATCAACTGCGCTATCATACAGTATTGTTCTAGTGTCTTCGGTCAGTATCAAGAAGGTACTGGTGAGAGAGAACATAAACACATGCAATGCTACTTCTACGTGGCTCTGCACTTAAAACATATAACATTAAATGTTTGCGGTTTCCGACCCATTAGTCGTGTGGAATGCAACGCAGTTACTATCCCAATGTAAGAAATATATTTCCAGCGCATGACATGCATTCTCCTTGCCGGTTTCTCTACGATAAACTATGGTGGCAAACTGTAAAATGAAAAACTACTTCCTTAAAACATCCATTCTTTTTGATACATGCACAATATAGCCTTCCAGAGGTGTATAGCGCCCATTGTTCACATTCGATCACGGTTCAGAAATTATACAGGGTGAGGCAGTGAAACGGCACGATTTTGTAAAACCACCAAAGATTTATTTACAAGTAAAATCATAATAGTTGAACATGGATCTCAAGTACAAGAGTGGAAATTAAAGATTTAACTTAAAAACAATCATTTTTTAAATATGGTGTCAGTGAGGTGTCGTCCTTGGTTTTGCACACATTGTCTAAGCCTGAGATGAAATTGTCCCATGACGTTTCGTAGCATCTGTACTGGAATGTTGTTAATTTCCTGTCGAATTCGCTCCTTCAGGTCTTCTTTTGTTCTTGGTGGATTTTCCTGGAAGACTTTGCACTTGAGGTAGCCCCAAAGAAAAAAGTCTGGTGCCGTCAGATCTGGTGAACGGGCAGGCCAAGGGAAATCGCCATTCCTGCTGATTAGACGTCGTGGAAATGCAAGTCTGAGCAATTCCATTGAGACATTAGCAGTATGGCTTGTTGCACCATCTTTCTGGAAGAGTGCTCGCATCAGTCCTATGTAAAATGATCGTTAGTAACGGAGAATTTCTCTTATAAAGAAGAAGGCAAACGCATAGCAGCGGTGTCTGACATGTGAAATTACTAACTCCGTAAACAGAACATCTGTCAAGCAGATGTGTACAACGGGATTGCAGTACATCACAAATACCTGCCGCTAACTTACAATCACCGTAGTTATGAAACTGAAGACTCGACTTTACGCCCAAGATGCGGCAGGGGAATGGAGTACGTCGCATAAATCTTCGTTCGTCTAGAGGAATGTGTCGAAACAGGATGGAGATGTTTCATCACACAGGAGATGGAAACCCTCTGGTGACAGAAATTTGCTGTTAATGATCACAAGTAGACAGTGCTCAAAGTCACGCACAGAACATGCAGTTGTATACGAGTCGAACGCAGGTTGCGTCACACAACTGTTGCATCCCGACAGAACAAAGGAAAAACGGTCAAATGACCTGCAGCAACATCTCCCTCTCTCTCTAAAATGCATCATCAGTCTATCATTAAATCATACCTCGTTATAACTCCATCTCAACCGATCACTCCATCCACTCTCTAACATCCTTTAACGCATATGCAAGTAAGTTTAGAGGCAGATGGTTCTCTTTTCTCCAGGAAATCATGAAATACAGCAGTCAACTTGCGTGTATCACTATTATCTCAATAGACATGCAGTGGAAAGTTGCCTCGGCGAGAAAAAAGACTGTTTCCCTTGTTCCCTGTACTTCCATGTTAACATTTTCTCGTATTCCTCTTCTGCCGCATACTTGTTCCCAAGTACAAGAATTGTTCTGTATCAAGCGAAGACATGCACGTCCTCTCAGTTTCCCCGCATTTCGGCGTATTTTCCGTCATTTTTCGTAATTTTATCGATTTTATGTCATTTCTACCCATGCGATCACGACATAATTTCTCGCTTCATATTCTAAAATTACTTGTAAATGTAGTACAGTTGCCAACACCTAGCACAAATGCACTATTTTTCTGGTCGGGCGGCGTAGTATAGCACTGTACTCGAATGCATCCAGTCACATTCTACAGGTCCAGTGCGTTTTCTCTGTTTTCTGTACGTCTGCGTCTGTGTGTGTGTCATGGATAGCTCCCATGATCCGGTCCCCCAGGTGGTGGATCCAACTTCGAACACATAACACATCTCCGGACGTAATGCGCGGTTGGTCCACGTTCGAGCCCTATCCTAGATGTTACATGTTGTGGATCCCCCTCTGAATATCGCTCTGGATGTAATGCGCGTCAGATCCACCTTCAAACCCTATCCCGGATGTGATATATTGCGGATCTGCATTCCAACACCGCTCCGGATATAACGCGCGACGAATCCACACTCGAATGCTACTAATTCGGGTCTACTCTGGGTCATGGGAACCATCCACGACACATGCACAGATGCATGGTAGCCAATACGAGCTGATAAAAGCAAATATTTCGGAGGTGGATGGGGAGGCAACACCACTGAAGGATCTAGAGCATTTGAGTAATCAACAGAAGCTTCAAGTTCACGACTTGTGTACACACTGACAAAAAACCAGGCTGGCGGCCGGCCGCCGCAGAATCTCACGTCCGTGCCTATCGCGACACGGGCCAAATAAACTGGCCGCGCAGACAATACGCTCGAGCCTTGCTATCTGTTGGTTGCAGAAGTTCATAAAGAAAGTCTTGTCTCTTGTTCGAATTGTTATGCTATGTGTACGCCCGTGCTCTAACGTTAAACAGCGCGTTGACTGAATGCAACGTCTCGCGGTCGGAACCGCTCGTTGCCTAAATTTTTTATAGCGCCTTTCATGTGAATGCGAAGTTCTGAGTACAATGATAGCACAGCTACAATGTAGTTGACTTTCTGGCACACCGGTATTAATACTTCCACACAGTGATATTTTTGGGACAGATTTCTTGGGAGACTTTATGCCTTTGAACGGCGCGTGCGTCGTACCTCTCCAGGACCCACTTCCTGGTATCCAGCAGTGGCTGCCGCAGCGACGCTGCGCACCCTTTCATTGTGTCTAATGCTTTGGAGGGTATAAAATGCTTTACTGCTACTGAGTGACGCTCTACAAAAAAAATCTGATTTGCATTTCATTCTCCGTAGCAACGGAGGCAGACGACCCATTTTTGTATGATGAGTATTATATGACACTAATATGCATGACATAGGTATGGCTCAACATTAATTTCATGGTTTGTGATCCAATCAGACTACTTCACTACTTTGTTTAACGTTATTATTAACGTTTTATATCTCGTTTCTTTTCCTTTTAGAAGCGATTTCATGCTATTTTTTCGCCACGAATTCACATGTTTTTGTAAAACCACAGTACGGAACATGTATGCGATAAACAGTATGAATATCTTGCAGTGCTTGCTATATAAGTAATATTTCCCAACCTTTTTTAGCTGATGCCTCCTTTTGCAATCCCAGAATATCTATGTTTATCAATTTATAATTTTTTTGGTTTTTCAAAAAACTTTATTTGACAATAATCTGAAATCTATACAGTGTTTGACTTTAGTAAAAAGAGTAATACAAAACTGCAGTGTTTCAAAGGACTTTGTAACATGTTTCTGCTTTCTTCTGAACTGTTTGCGCTCTCCCCTCCCCCGGTCCCCGCCTCATGCCCAAGAGGTTGGGAACTACTGCTCTATAGCAACGCAGGCACACTGCAGATTTTGAGCTCTGCATGTGGATTCATGGAAATCTAACTCTGAGCGAAAGTGATATTTAAGGTATTGAATTAGATTTGAACCAACAAAATTTCCCATTTTTGAAGCTACCCAGAGTGGAAGGTAGATGATAGCGCCGATGTCAGCAAATATCTACAGGGGTGCCTAACTGCTACTACGCATATTTAACACAGAAGAACTATACTCACTTCATAACTATTCCTGTGATATACGTTACAACCCAAACTCAAAATCGAGTCTTTGAAGGTCGAGTCGAAATTCTTCAGAGATGTGTGTATTGCGAAGAAGCTTGGTATTCACAGACAGCTTTGACTAGCGACACAGCGAACTGTATCAAGCTTGTGAGAAGACTGAATGTGTAAAGATTTTTTTTTCAGGTTTTGTTAAGGAAGTTCTTCTAACAATATGTCGCTTCATTAAATAAAATGGAAAATAGAAACCTAGAGTTCGTTGGTCTGTGCCGTGATTAGAACTGAGAACTCACGTCGCCCTTGCATCACAAGTTATGTGTGGAACCACTGAGCTGACGAGATGCTGCTGGGGGCTAATCTCTTTCATCGCAGTATTGGTCGCTGAACCTCGTAACGTTAAAGATACGAGCACTTGTTACTTTTATGAAGTACGGCGTTCCTGGAGAACAAAGATTAAACTGTGTTTCGCCATACATGAGGATTGTATAGCGTAAGTCATGGAAAGGTAAAGGGAATGCCAAGCAAATTCAATGGAACAATTCAGGACAACATACAGAAGTAAATGTACTGTTACAGAGTTGCTAAATATTTGCAACCATGTAGCCAAGTCTTAGCTGTGCTAGGGGCGACTATGCTGCGAAATGCTTGTCGTGCTTGTCTTACACGGGCTCTCAGAAGGGAGGCGCGAGTGCGTTTGGTTTTTTAGGAAGTGTTATCTCCTGATTCTTTCTGACGTCATCTTTCAGACTGTATATTTAACATATTCAATTAATCTAGAGTTCCTCATTTTTGAAGCTTTCCGGGCTGAGAACGCTGGTGTTATATATCGTCAGCGCAGGGATAGTAACGCTAGTGGTATTAGTTTCCGCTCACGCAGCATACGGCATGTGGAATACTGCTAGATACATAATTTTCCATCAAGATTGTAATTTCCTCAAAATACATACGAATAAAACATTTTCGTTGGTAATTTGCAAAGGAAACTTATTTCAATCGAATAAAAAGTAATGGGAACTCAATCATCACCTACACGTCACGAAACAGTAAGATATCAAATATGCCACAGTCAAGTAGAACTTCGCGACTACCTCGAGAATGCAGAAGTACGATAGTTGGGATAGAAGGAAGAAGAAACGAAGTTGACTAATTATTCGATGCCACACAGTAATCAATTCATTTGAGGATTCAGAAGAGCAGAAACTGAAACTTATGTTCTTTAACACAGAAACTAAACTGTAAATGTTGGCAATGTGCAATTTTGCGCCTTCACATGCTTTTCACCTTCAGAGTTATACAAATAATGCCTACTAAACAGTCTGTTCACTACATTCGTAACGTCACCTTCTTGTTTGGTCCCTAAATTACGAAAAGAAAAAAATCCAAATCACTATGCCTGCTCCCACGTGGTACTGGACAGAGGTTCCAAAAAATAGTTCAAATGGCTCTGAGCACTATGGGACTTAACTGCTGTGGTCATCAGTCCCCTAGAACTTAGAACTACTTAAACCTAACTAACCTAAGGACATCACACACATCCATGCCCGAGGCAGGATTCGAACCTGCAACCGTAGCGGTCGCGCGGTTCCAGACTGTAGCGCCTAGAACCGCTCGTCCACTCTGGCCGGCGATAGAGGTTCCCCGACGACTTACGAATTATATTCGAAATCGAATTTCGCACGTGAAATACCCTCTTGATTACCCGGAATTTCTGTATTAATTTTCGTGTGTAAATAAAAGCAAGAAGAAATGCTAACTCGTTCACTGGCATAACTCTTTTGAACAGCAGCAGAACACAATTATCAAACACAACCTTCGACTTACTATTGTAGCACTATAACTACCAGTTGAGCCAACAGGAAATCATGGCCGTAGTCACAAATTCGTAGCTATCTTTAGCAGTGGCAGAGTTCATACTACGTACTCGATTGTACAGTAATATATTCTGACACAATATTATCCGTCGTCATGGCGTTAAATCAGCACACTCTGCTGTCGTCTTTTCTTATTGGGCTTTTCCTGTTGTCCTGGAAACGAGGCGCCCAGGCAAACTTTGTATTCTGCATGGCGAAACATCCAACGTTCCATTCTTCTAGATTCACTGGTTATGTGCATAGATATCAAACAGGTATAGGAAAACTCTTGTGAGTGAACTAACAGTAATAATAGTAGCAACAATAGCAAACTAATAATGAATGACGTTTATTGCATGAAGAAGGGAGACGAATAGAAATAAAAATAGGCTGATAGTTCAGTTGGCGCAATGCAAAGGTTTGCTTAGCATTTTGTTACTGAATTTCGTTCTCGCTATCTGCAGAGAAAAGAGAAAAAAAACTGAAGCGACACACATCGGTAGCCCAACAAGATCTGAACCACCAACCATCCTTGCTATAGATCACGAGCCGCCACTGAACAAACATGACACTGTTTCGTTTCGCTCTCTGCCATTGCTCTGGCGATAGTTAATACACACATTTTACAACATGAAAAATTGTAACCTGTAATAATTTATTAAACTGGAGCCCTTCCCAGGGTCTAAAAATTAAATTTATGATGTTGATATCATATAAACGCGATGACTGTTGAGATTACTTCAGTGTGAAAGTGGAATATTACAAGAATTTAGCATCATCATTCAGCACCGATACCGAAAGTGACTGAATGACCACAAGGTGCCAGACATCGTCAACAATACTGCCAAGACTCATCTGCACTAGCTATATGAAGAACTGTATGCACAGCTCACAATGTCCTCACAGCTATCCATAGCCTGCTTCAATCAGTCCACCAGTGGAGCTCCACTTCCAAACGCCGATCTAAGGGGTGGCTTCAGACAGACTTCTGATTACAGCAGTGAAACATACAAATGAGCTGCAAAATGGTTCAAATGGCTCTGAGCACTATGAGACTTAACATCTCAGGTCATCAGTCCCCTAGAACTTAGAATTAGTTAAATCTAACTAACCTAAGGACATCACACACATCCATGTCCGAGGCAGGATTCGAACCTGCGACCGTAGCGGTAGCGCGGTTCCAGACTGAAGCGCCTAGAACCGCTCGGCCACCAGCGGCCGGCAAATGAGCTGCATATTTATTTTTTTCGGCTTGTGGCGAAAGCTTATTTCAACAAACCTAAAAATTTGTGCAAAACGACCTTGCCCAAAATATCAGGAAACAATACGATACTATGCACTGTTTGCCTCAAATGAACTGCAGTTACGTCCAGTCTTGTGTCATACACAACTAGAATATAGGGTTACCACCAAAATGTGGATCTATTGTGGATAATAGACGAATACATCAGTGCCACCAGTGCCACAGAGTAATAAATCAAATTCTTGATTCACACGGAAAAACTGAATGTATGATTACTGAAGCATTAACAAAACAGAAGAAACAGTCAAATGGTAGTGGACTTTCATACATATCACATCTCCAGATCTACTACAGGTAAAGCATACTAACAAGCTTGTTAATTGCTTCCGTGGTTTATCCTATATTGTTTGCTACCGAGATGACGAAAAAATTCAGATTCTTGTCACTGGCAGTTGCTTCGAATCTGTTCAGAGACTTTCTCTTGTTTTGTTGGTGATAAAAGTTAATATGCAGGAAGCGACGACTATTGTTCCTCCTGCGAGGTTGCCAGGAGACATACGACGTGAAGGGTTAAGAATCGTCACTTACTTGTGACAGTTAATAGCTCAATTAAAGTAGTTGCCAAAGGAAGGGATAACATGCAGCTTCTGCAGCAAAATTGGAACTGATTTCGAAAGCAGTTACCGTTTCAGAAAGTAAGAACTTTACAACATGCGGACAAGGCATTGCTGCAGTAAACACGCTGTCAGTGCTATAATCATAGCTGAGGTCGATAGCCCACAATGCGAAAGGTGAGAGTAGGAGACGTTCATTCATGAAACGACGTTTTTGGAATCAAAAACTTTACTTTACTAAACCAAAGTAATATCCTAAGTCGGAATTATTCAGAATATTTCACTGAGCTCACAAAAAAGTCTAGTGAGTTTAGCAGGATGTCCAACACCTGAAGATCATTGTCATGACATGAGTTGCCAAACAACTTGACTAAGCTAGTCTTGACTAAGCTAGCGGCGAGAAGAATGCGTTTTTGTAGCTGGAATCGTACATGATCGGATATGGACATCAAATGTAGCACATTACCTCACGCTACATTGGATGTAAAGATACGATCATGCACGATAACAGCTATGAATACTAATTGTTCTTGCCACCATCGTAGTCAAGACTCCGCAACGTCGTAGGCATTGTTTAGCAAAGCTCTTGTCATGACAGTGATCTGCAGATGTGGGATTGATTGATCCCGCTAAATACTCTTGACTGTTTCTTCAGAGTTTGATGAAATATTCTGAATAATTCCAACTTAAGGTATCACAATCGGTTAGTAAAGTGAACTTCTAAACTTAAGTTGTAAATTCCCGATTCATTTATTATTGATTCACGTCAGATAATTTCTTGACTGGGACCATTCATCTCTTTTTCCACCAACATTTTTACACCCTTTTGCGCCTGTTCTCTATTGCTACTCGCATAAGATACAAATAAGCATGTGGCGCAAGCTATTTCAAGGTTACAATTGTGCAATATATCATTGTTTTGTGAAGTTTAGAGTAAGTGTATTTTGCAGCTGCTTCCAACGAATAATAGCGAATGCATAATTTATTATAATTTTCAGATTAATTTTAATCATGACCTCAGGTTATACACTCCTGGAAATGGAAAAAAAGAACACATTGACACCGGTGTGTCAGACCCACCATACTTGCTCCGAACACTGCGAGAGGGCTGTACAAGCAATGATCACACGCACGGCACAGCGGACACACCAGGAACCGCGGTGTTGGCCGTCGAATGGGGCTAGCTGCGCAGCATTTGTGCACCGCCGCCGTCAGTGTCAGCCAGTTTGCCGCGGCATACGGAGCTCCATCGCAGTCTTTAACACTGATAGCATGCCGCGACAGCGTGGACGTGAACCGTATGTGCAGTTGACGGACTTTGAGCGAGGGCGTATAGTGGGCATGCTGGAGGCCGGGTGGACGTACAGCCGAATTGCTCAACACGTGGGGCGTGAGGTCTCCACAGTACATCGATGTTGTCGCCAGTGGTCGGCGGAAGGTGCACGTGCCCGTCGACCTGGGACCGGACCGCAGCGACGCACGGATGCACGCCAAGACCGTAGGATCCAACGCAGTGCCGTAGGGGACCGCACCGCCACTTCCCAGCAAATTAGGGACACTGTTGCTCCTGGGGTATCGGCGAGGACCATTCGCAACCGTCTCCATGAAGCTGGGCTACGGTCCCGCACACCGTTAGGCCGTCTTCCGCTCACGCCCCAACATCGTGCAGCCCGCCTCCAGTGGTGTCGCGACAGGCGTGAATGGAGGGACGAATGGAGACGTGTCGTCTTCAGCGATGAGAGTCGCTTCTGCCTTGGTGCCAATGATGGTCGTATGCGTGTTTGGCGCCGTGCAGGTGAGCGCCACAATCAGGACTGCATACGACCGAGGCACACAGGGCCAACACCCGGCATCATGGTGTGGGGAGCGATCTCCTACACTGGCCGTACACCACTGGTGATCGTCGAGGGGACACTGAATAGTGCACGGTACATCCAAACCGTCATCGAACCCATCGTTCTACCATTCCTAGACCGGCAAGGGAACCTGCTGTTCCAACAGGACAATGCACGTCCGCATGTATCCCGTGCCACCCAACGTGCTCTAGAAGGTGTAAGTCAATTACCCCGGCCAGCAAGATCTCCGGATCTGTCCCCCATTGAGCATGTTTGGGACTGGATGAAGCGTCGTCTCACGCGGTCTGCACGTCCAGCACGAACGCTGGTCCAACTGGGGCGCCAGGTGCAAATGGCATGGCAAGCCGTTCCACAGGACTACATCCAGCACCTCTACGATCGTCTCCATGGGAGAATAGCAGCCTGCATTGCTGCGAAAGGTGGATATACACTGTACTAGTGCCAACATTGTGCATGCTCTGTTGCCTGTGTCTATGTGCCTGTGGTTCTGTCAGTGTGATCATGTGATGTATCTGACCCCAGGAATGTGTCAATAAAGTTTCCCCTTCCTGGGACAATGAATTCACGGTGTTCTTATTTCAATTTCCAGGAGTGTATATGGTTTCAATCACACTCACAATTATAAATCTTCCGATCAGCACTGTAGATGCTGTTATATAATTTATCCTCCTGTAATTTGGCGGTAAGTTAAAATTTCGTGTCCAATGGTTTTATGTGCTGACAAGCGTTTACTTTGCTGAGTGCAGTTCCGAGTGAGACATGTATTAATTAAGTTGACACGACTGTTGCCCGTGCGACGCCTGATTCCTGATTTACAAAATTCTATTAACCCAATGAGACCTTCCAGCACGGGAAAAAAACTTCGTTTGCAAAATAGTACCTGACGTACATTTTCTTTGCGTGTCAAACTTCAATCTTTCTACCAATTAACGCCAAAATCAAATTCATCTTTTTTAAGCTCATATCAAAAGTTTAAAGAAACTATGTTTCATTTCGGTATCTCTTTCTTTATGTTTGGACATTAATAAATTCTTCCCGTTTAGTTTAGGCTCCCCTGTGCTCACAATTTGCCAAAATTGTTTTTATTTAACTTTGCAACCAGATGCCCCTCCTTGCTGCCGTTGTCGCCATTTATGTAAGGATGGGAAATTTTGTGCGCCACTTGTCTGTTAATTATTGTATAAACATTCTTCTGTGTATGATCAAATTTTAACTATTTGTGGAGCGTATTTCCTGAGGCAGAAATTGGGAACAAGACCTGCATTTGCCTGAACGAGCCTGGCAAACCGCCAAAAACACACATTCAGGATGGCCTGTACACCAGTCATGGTCGTTAAATCTCCCACGTGGATTCGACCCTATAACCCCAGTAGGTTCACGGTTCTTTCGTGAGTTTGTGTGTGGTGCACATGGGGCCCCGAGTTATTGCAGCCCATTCTTCCTTCCTGGGCTGCATTTCCTTCCCCATGCCCCTCCCTTCTGTCCTCGCTCCTTCCCTTCTGCTCCCTCCTTCCCCTCTCTCTGTATTGTTACTTATGTCGATCTGGCTATACACCTGCTTTCCTGCATTCCTTGCGGATTTGTTCCCCTTGTCTTTTCTCTGCACCTTTTCTTTTTGGAGGTTTTGGCCCAATTTGGGGTCTGACCTCCACTTCTAATTTTCTCTCTGTAGTGTGAGAACTCCCTCCCAAGTATCTATGGCGTGGATTCCTCTCCCACCTTCCTTCCGTGCCATAGCCACTTCCGCCCCACGAGGTCGCCATCGAGTGTAGCCAGTGATGGGGCTGTTATGTAGGCATCTGGCTGAACCCCTGACAACACAGGTGTCTTTCTCCTGATACCTGAGCTGTTGTCATCCCATATATGCCTAGGACTAATTGCTTGTTATTCTGGAGCATCAGAACTCCCAGCAATAGGCACCACGCCAGATGGCCCTTGCTGTGGCTGTGCAGCACCCATGGGGAGAGCCCCTGATCAGAATGGGTAGCATCAAGGCAGATGCTTTACGCATAAAGCGTATCCAGCTCCAAAAATCTGGCCGTTCTCCTATAGTGGTAGTGTGTCACTGAATGATGCTTTTTATGACCCTGCAGCCTTCCCTTCCCTGGTTATACCATGGGAGGACGGCCGGATTGACCAGCTTTGGGTGAAACACATTCCCCACAACCTAGCCTACACTAACATGGATGGGACAGATTCACCACTACAAAGCTGCTACTTTTTTGCGGAAAATATGAAGACAAGATTGCAAGTTTGGCAAAGTGGAGTCTCTAAGTAATATAGTGTTCTTCTGCAGCTCTTCATGCCTCTGGTCATCTTGGCAACATCCCAATATCCATTACATCTCACCAGTCTTTGAATATGTTCCAGGGACATCAACCTTCAAACTGATGAGGAACTCCATGCCAATCTGGAATGATGGGGTGTTCATTATGTTTGGTATGTGCAAAAAGGTAGGACAACCACACCCTTACTGACGCTTTTATTTTGGCTTTTGAGGGAGATACCCACCTAGAGGAGATGAATGCTATGTGTTACAGGTGAACCATTAAGCTGTAGGTCCCACCACCCACGATATGCTTTTGGTGCTTGCATTTCAGGCATATCTTTCCGATGTACCACAAACCCTCTATGTGGCGACTGTAAACACCCATTCCATGATGGGAGCCGTTGTGTTCCACCACCCATGTTTATAAATTGGCACAACCATTACCCTCCACACTCACCAGATTGCCTAGCTTATAAAAAAGAAAAGAAGATACAAGAGTATAAGTCTCAGGATCATTTATCTTACACTGAGGGTCGTCAGAAATTTGACCAACTTCATCTTGTGTCAATGTCTGCTACCTTTGTCTGTGTTACGTCCTTTCCCCCTGCTCCCTCTTCCTTATCCCTGTCCCGTCCCATCTCCTCTCCTCCGCCCCAGGGTTCCCATGTCCTCCCCTGCAGGTGCTGCTCCCCCTCCATGGCCAAAGAAGTGCCTCCCTCCTTTGACAACTGCTATTGATGGGGCTCCCTACTGGGATCCTTCACACCTGTCTCTCTCAGGCTGGAGGCCTACTACTACAACTCAGCAACAGGACACAGAGTCTGTGTGTCCCAAGGTTGCCCACTTCCTTTTGGTTCCAGATCTTGCAGAAGCCTGCTCTCCCTCTGTGTCTTACTCTCCTCAACCTGAGGAGGAGGAGGAGGAGGAGGAGGAGGAGAAGCAGAAGAAGAAGAACAAATACAAGTCTCAGGACAAGCAGTCTGACATTTATGGGTGTCACCCTGTCATCATTGGTGGCAGATGGTGACCCGATGGTGTGACTGGCTCCTGCTTGTTTGCCTCCCATTTGGATACCCACTCCATGATTATTCAATGGAACTCTAATGATTGGTACATCACCTCCCAGATCTGCAATCCCTTATTACCTTTCACTTGACAGTGTGTTGTTCTCCCAGAATCTCATTTTACTGATGCACACTCACAGACTCTTTGTGGGTTCCATGCCTTTTGTTATAACTGGGTCAGCCCTTTGAGAGCTTCCAGGGGGAGGAGGGGTCTGCACATTGATCCATATGGATATGGTTCATACATGGTACCCACTACATACCCTATTGGAAGCGGTTGCCACTGAGGTCCACTTGGACTCTGCCTTCACAGTTTGCAGTCTCTATCTCCCTCCTAACAGGCACTTCAGTAACTCCCCCCTTCCTAGCTGTTCCTTGGAGATTTCAATGCCCATCACCCTTTGTGGGGCAATGCTTCATCTAGTTGGGGGCTCCTCACTGACCAATGTCTTGAATGTCTTGCAGACAACAACTTGTGCCTTCTTAATAATGGTTCCGCTACTCATTTTAGTGCTGCATATGGCACTTTCTCTGCCACTGACATTTCTCTGTCCTCCCCTCCCCTGCCCTCTTTCCTTCCTTACACTGCTCACCACACAATTACTTCTGTGTTAGTGATCACTTCTGGTGATTCATTCCCATACTGACTCCCACTGACCAGATTACTCCACTGGGCTTCCCATCATGCTGATTGGCCTCTATATACCTCCCTGCTCGTTTTTCCACCTTCTTTGTCAGGTTGTAGTGATGATTTCGTCTATAATCTGTCTGATAAAATAATCTGCTTTGCCAGCATTGTCGTTTCCTGCTTGATGAGCCCTCTCACCATATGCCAGTTCCACAGTGGTGCATGGCCATTGCCACTGCTATCCGTGATCGTCGTCACACTTTGCAACATCTTGAGTGGCACCCATTCTCCTTTGGTCTTATTACCTATAAACGTCTTCATGCCAAAGCCTGTAACTTACTCAAACAGAGCAAATGAGTGTGCTGGGAATGCTTTGACTCTTGTCTAGGTTTTTCTGTCCCTTCAGCATGGGTGTGGGCTATGGTTGTCACCAGAGTCTTCCATTCCAGGCTGCCTTTGTACAGCTCAATCACTTCTCATGGAACATTGTGCGACCCATTTTGCGACTGTATTGGCGTCAGGCTCCTATCTAGCTACCTTCCGTCTGTGAAAACAGGGGGCTGAAGCTTCCCACTTATGCTTTACCCTTGTCAGGCAGTGTACTACAATGGACCTTTCACTGAATGAGAGCTTCTTATGGCCCTCTCTTCTTCCAACGATATAACTCCTGACCCTGATTCCATCCATAATCTACTGCTTAAACACTCAGTCCCTCACAATGCCAATATCTCCTCCAGGTGATTAGCCATATTTGGCTCCAAGACATTTTCTCCTCTCAGTGGAGGGACAGTATTGTGGTTCCTGTCCTTAAGCCTGACAAGGATCTGTTGTACCTTTATAGTTACCAGCCCATTAGCATGACCAACATCCCAAGCAGGTTACTAGAATGGATGGTAGTTTGTGGGCTCAATTGGGTCATTGAATCTCCTTATCTTTTATCTCCTTATCACTGTTGTTTTCAGAGGGATGGTCTCCAATAGATCTGCTTCGACTGGAAACTGTAGCCGACTGGCCTTTTCTCAATTCCGCCATCTTGTCGCAGTTTTCTTCATAAGGCCTACAACACAGCTTGATGCTTCCACATTCTCCTTATGCTCTGTGAGTGGGTTCTTCAGGGCCACCTCCCGATTTTATTCGCCACTTCCTGTCCCACTGGTCATTCAGAATTTGGGTTTTCACTGTTCTCAGCTCTCCCCAAACCCAGGAGAAAGGAGTTTTACAGGTTTCCATATTAAGTGTCCTTTTTCTTATCACTATTAATTGATTTGTGGATTCTGCTAGACCGTTCGTACTATGTTCTATCCTGATCTGGAACTCTACCTTGATGCCCAACACCTGACTGTGGTCCCCCAATTCTGTTTCTTGGATATTATTTTTGAGGACAAGCTTACTTGGTTGCTCCATATTTGTCACCTGAAGGTTGGCTGTTTGCATAAACTCAATGTTCTTCACTTCCTTGCCCAAGCCTCTTGGGGCTCAGATTGTTCAAACCTTCTCTGCCTTTACTGGGCATTAGTTCTGTCTCGTCTGGACTAGGGTTGCCAAGTTTACGGATCAGCTGCTGCTTTCATGCTGCTCCTCTTGGACCTGGTTCACCATCATGGTGTCTATTAACTCACTGGTGCCTCTCACACTAGCCCTGTCACTAGACTTCTGGCTGACACTGAGATCCCTCCCCCTTCGATTCGGTGGTCCCAACTCCTGGTATCCTATGCCATCACCATCCACTTTCCCCTGCTTGGCCCCTCTTGTTCTATTCCTTTCGCAGCTTTGGGCTGTCGCCCACCTGCTGCCCATCCTCGAGTCAGTTTACCAGTTGGGCTCCGCCTCAATTCTCTCTGCCATGACTTCCAGTTCCCCTCCATGTCCTCTTCCCCATGTTATCTCCCAAGCACCCCCTCCCCAGATTAGATCCTCAGCCATGGATTTGGATGGATCTCTAAATAACTCTAAATCCACTGATCATCTGGGATATGCCTTCATGTCTTCTGTTTGCATGGAACACCATTTCTTGCCTGCCATGTGTGGGGTGTTTACTGTTAAATTCATGGCCACCTACTGGTGTTTTATTAAACATTCTCCCTCACCTGTGATTTGTTATGTATGGACTGAATGAGTAGCCTTCAGGCTATTGCTCAGTGTTTTTCCTGCTGTTCCTTGGTCTCTGCCATCGACAACCTTCTCGCTGAGTTTGGTAATGCTGCTTGTTTGGTCCACATCCTTTGGGTTCTTGGCCACACAGGTATCATGAGTAATGAACTTGCTCATCATCTGGCTGGGAGGGCAGCCACCTACCCCCTGTTCTCTGTGACCCCACTGAGGAAGATTTTCAGATTTACATCAAATCCCATTTTGCTCAGTCATGGGCTGACTCTTGGGAGGCTACTCCCAGGTCTAATAAACTTTGCACCATAAAGGAGATTCCCATCATGTGGCATTCTTCCCTCTGCTTCTCCCAGTAGAAATCTGACGTCATCTGCTGCCTTCATGTTGGCCAAACTAGGTTGACCCATGGATTCTTACTCCACAATGAGCCGCCCACCCTTTGTAGTTGCAGTGCTCCGCTCATGATGATCCAAATTTTGCTTTACTGCCCACACCTTTTGGCCCTTCACACTAAATATACCCTCTCACCTTTCCTACTTGAGTGTTACAGACAACCTTCACACAGTTATGCCTGTCCTCAGTTTTCTTCGCCAAAGTGGTCTGTACTCTCAGGTATAATGCCTTGAATTTTCCTTTGGAACTTACGTCCCTCAGTTAGAGCAGGCTTTGGTAATGGAGGCCTTGAACTTGCCTCCACACTGGCCAGGTTCTCCCTGCCTTTTCCCTACTGTTGTGCTGTTTTTCCTTGTGTCTTCTTCCCCTGCTGTTGTCCCTGTGGTATCACGATAAAGGTGTAGTATGGTTTGGTTGTTGGGACAGTTAGTGGCAGTGCTAGTGTCCTGCCATATAGTGTTTTAGGGGCACCCTTGCACTCCCCGTTTCCACCCATCCCCCTCCTGTTCTTCCCTCTTCCTGCTGCCCTTGGTGTCCCTTTCCCCTCTTTGTTAGCACATTCTGCCTTCCCTTTGACTGGATTATGCTGTCTGCGTTTTTCCTCCCTTGATTTCTGCCCTCCTTGATTATTGGACAAATGACCTCACTGTTTTGTGCATTCCCCCAGATCAACCAACCAACCGATCCTACATGAGAAGGCTGAACATTAATGCATTAAATGAAGGATATATTCAGCATGTTTCGACTATCTGCAGTTGGTCTCTCAATTCGACGTCAGTGGTCAGTCGATCGATTTGGTACACAACTGTCGTTATTGAACGACTAATAGCTCTGCCGTGATTCAGAATTTATCATCTCTTTATCAGTTCATCTAAGAAATTTAGCGAAAGTCATTCTTCGTTTACCCACATATTTATCTGGATAAACAAGAAAAATATTTCCTCATACCTCCAGTCATAAACACTCGATGTGCAGAGAGAAACCAGATTTTTTCAGAGTAACAAAGTGCGTTCACCACATGCTCATAAAAAGCACTACTTACGTTTCCTGAAAGACATTACGTACATCACATAAAAATAAGTTCAGTGATATATGGGTCCCCAAATATCGCATTGAATTTTCTGCTCATCAAGCATGTGTAAGTCGTCACTGCCGTAATGCAACACGCATCCAGGATCTGAGTTGGATGGGAAGGCAGGGACGCAACTCGTTTTAGCTTCGCGAAAGAGGGAGGGATGAAATGAAGAATAAAACTCTGAAGTAGCGAAAAACTGTTTATTAATTTATTGACTACTCCTATTACCTACGACCCACTTAACCAAGAGAGGATAATTTGTATGCGATTTGTGCATATTATATTGCTGTTAGACAATTAATGCTCATATACATGAGAATACTTTCTATATTTACATTTTTAGTAGTTTCTGACTGACTTCTAACACGAGAAAAACATCGTCGACTGAAAATGCAACGATATGGAATATTTTAGAATCCACAACCGCCTTTTACTTTCAGTTCCAATGGAAACGTCGACGAATCAAGAAATAGTTTTGAGGATTCATAATAAATATCTACAGGCACACTTCCTACTAGTCAATGACCATTACATGTTCTGGCTTTCTTCAAGCTGATACTGAATTGATGTAGGTTCGCTTTATGAAGGTGATACACATATTCTTTTTTTTTAGCTTTTTAGCTTGCGAGAAGGGGAGGGAGAACAGCTGCCCTCCCCTGCCTCACGCTGCGTACACCCTGGTATAATCTACCTGACGCAAGCAAGTGCTCCCCCCTCCCCCTCGCCCTCCCGACACGGTACCTTGATGTGATCAATGGGAAGAAAAAGGAGAGGTTAGTACAAAGATCTGGAAAGTACATAGCTTGTATTTTCGTAAGTAAAGCTCTCAAGTTAAAGAAGCTGTTGCGTCAATTTTCGACAAAAGATTTAACTTGAAAGTATACTGACCATTACATTGGATACCGAGAATCTGTCACCGGCATATTTTTCTCTCAGGTATGGAGTACCAGGTGTATCCATGTTAAGTACTTTTACGAGATGCAATAGTAAAGGTATCCTATGACGGGGGTAGTGTCGGGATATCCTCAAAATCCGTAACGTGTAAAACCATGAACGAACTAAAACCGTAATATTTGTAATTACAGATGAATGAACATGCTCCCATGAATCTAGGCAGACACAGGGGCATTCGGTACCATCATTTGAAAGCTGGAAGAAGACATTTTGAACCAGGAAGATGGGATATGATTTGGGAGTTTGCTGTTTAGTACTTAGTAACTTCGGCAATCAACGCTGACACATACGTAAAGCTATCTTTTTAACTTGCTGCACGGCACTGCACTCTTACGGTCATCGCATTGATTTCCATATTAATATAGGCTTTATAGGTGGTACGACCTTGTTTCAAACTGCTGAAATATTCATTAAGTTCGGACTACATTGTGCTACCACTTTCATTGCTTTCTGCGCGAACGTTCCGGGACATCCGGGACAGAACGCATATTATTTAAATATTTTCATGGCTATCCATCGACTACCTTCGCCTTCATTTAACAACAGTTGGCGAATACGTCGAAAATATACAATGGCTGTTTTCCACCTGCAAGTACTTACATGAACATAATTAGTGCACTGAAAAGTTGATATACAGAACAGTTACAAACATACCAACACTTGTTATGCGACAGTAGGTGTCCATTACATTACATGGTATTTCGGGTAATACGAGCACTTCACTGGTGAGTGATATTTCGTGAAGCTACCTGAAAATAAACATGGTCGCCGAAACCTGTGAAATACGTTTGACATTAGTTGTGCTTTTTGTGTATTTCTCTGTGTACTCGTAACCGATGACAGTTGATGCCTGTACAAAAACTGTTATTCGACACAATAAAGATAACCAGAATTTTCAAAAATTAAAGCTGCGTGTCAGACCGGGCCACGAACTCCAATATTTATCTACCATTAGTTCACCTTCTAGTTATCACCAACAAGTAACTTATATAGGTAGATCAGTAGACCCAATGCATGCAGCAAGAAAGCAATTCACACAAGTACTGATTCATTCCCAACCAGTTTGCCAGCTTCCTGGCGTGATTTAGTAACATGATATAATCTCCTGCCCTTCCCATAGAACCTAACTATCAGCTTGAAAGCAACTGCTTCCGGGGTCATGGACCCAAAACATTATTTCACAAGATCAACTAAACGTAGCTTTCAATACTGTGAACTTGTTATGTGTCGACAGAAGTGCCGACACAGTGTTATTTTGAAGGGGCCGAATAGGCACGCTATAAGCTCACCCAGAATATCGTGAAGTCTGAAACAGGATGCTCAATGAATGCTAATAAGAAAAGTACGTTGCTTTGGGAATACTTAACTTTAATCCATCCTTTTGGTATACATCGTTTATGGTGAATACAAGTAAGACTCTCTCCAGATATGGTTAACTGCGCCTTGCTAGGTCGTAGCTATGGACTTAGCTGAAGGCTATTCTAACTGTCTCTCGGCAAATGAGAGGAAGGCTTCGTACGTCTAGTCGCTAGCAATGTCGTCCGTACAACTGGGGCGAGCGCTAGTCCGTCTTTCTAGACCTGCCATGTGGTGGCGCTAGGTCTGCAAGTACTAACAGTGGCGACACGCGGGTCCGACATGTACTAATGGACCGCGGCCGATTTAAGCTACCACCTAGCAAGTGTGGTGTCTGGCGGTGACACCACAGAACTTAATATAGGGACGATGGTCGGTGTTCTAATCCCATTTCCCGGAGAAATTAAAAACATGCTTCGCTCTCTTATCGGATTCACGTCCAGGAGCTTCGCTAATATTGACATTAAGATATCCTGTGGTCAAAGGAGTATCAAATTAAAGGTTTTTCTTACTCAAACAGTCAGTTAAGGTTGCGGCTCAGAAACTATTGGGGCATGTTGGAAAATGTGGCCGTGGCTCGAGGCAAACGCTTCCCTCTACTTTTCCAATTAGAGTAAGTGCTCATACGTAGTATCGCCAACTTAGTGATCCTCTTATCAAATGACCTTATAGAGGACAGAAGCATATCTGCGGGAATGTCAGCACAGGCGTTTCCGATGCGGTAGACCATGTCTTCACGGTCTGTTGACACTTGCTGGTACACCTTATTTTTTAAATACCCCCATAGAAAGAAATCCGGCGACATTACATGCGGCGACCTAGTGGGTCAGTTAAGGATGCGGTCACAGTGTCTCCGACATCGGTGGATTCCCCCGACGGCTGACATCGGCTGGAGACGGCCAATCTTTTCAAATCATTCCGCCACTACTGCGCGGTCACACTATAGCACATAATCGGGATATAGCTCAGAACCTATGGACTGAAATCGCAGATTTATTCGAAACCTCAAATAGGCAAACTCTTTATTGGAAATTTTAGTCATAGATTATAACCTCAAAAAATAGAATTTCAAATGAAAAGGTTGGCGTATCCTATATGTTTATACACTATGTGATCAAAAGTATTCGGACACTCGGCTGAAAATGACTTACAAGTTCCTGGCGCCCTCCATCGGTAATGCTGGAATTCAATATGGTGTTGGCCCACTCTTAGACTTGATGACAGCTTCCACTCTCGCCGGTATACGTTCAATCTGGTGCTCGAAGGTTTCTTGGGGAATGGCAGTGGCAGCCCATTCTTCACGGAGTGTTGCACTGAGGAGAGGTATCGATGTCGGTCGGTGAGGCCTGGCATGAAGTCGGCGTTCCAAAACATGCCAGTCCATTGCAGGGATGTTACTGTCGTGTAACCACTCCGCTGCAGGCCGTGCATTATGAACAGGTGTTCGACCGTGTTGAAAGATGCAATCGCCATCCCCAAATTGCTCTTCAACAGTGGGAACCAAGAAGGTGCTTAAAACATCAATGTAGGCCTGTGCTGTGATAGTGTCACGCAAAACAACAAGGGGTGCAATTCCCCCCCCCCCCCCCAATGAAAAACACAACAACACCAAAACACCTCCGCCTCCGAATTTTACTGTTGGCACTACACACACTGACAGATGATGTTTACCGGGCATTCGCCATACCCACACCCTGCCATCGGATCGCCACATTGTGTACCGTGATACGTCACTCCACACATAGTTTTTCCACTATTCAATCGTCCATTGTTTACGCTCCTTACTCCAAGCGAGGCGTCGTTTGGCATTTACTGGCGTGATGTGTGAGTTATGATCAGGTGCTTGTCTATGAAATCTAAGTTTTCTCACCTCCCGCCTAACTGTCATAGTACTTGCAGTGGATCCTGATGCAGTTTGGTATTCCTGAGTGATGATCTGGAGAGATGTCTGCCTATTACACACTACGACCCTCTTCAACTGTCGGCGGTCTCTGTCAACAGATGAGGTCGGCCTGTACGCTTTTGTACTGTATGTGTCCCTTCACGTTTTCACTTCACTATCACATCGGAAACGGTGGACCTAGGTATGTTTATGAGTGTGGAAATCTCGCATACAGACGTATGACACAAATGACATCCAATCACGTGACCACGTTCGAAGTCCGTGAGTTCCACGGAGCACCCCATTCTGCTCTCTCACGATGTCTAATGACTACTGAGGTCTCTGATATGGAGTACCTGGCAGTAGGTGGCAGCACAATGTAAAAAACGTTTGTTTTTGGGGGAGTCCAGATACTTTTGATCACATAGTGTAGCTATTGTCTTGGATATTTTTTGTGGTAGGCTATCATTACTTGTCTGCAAATTATTATCACTGTTTACTGGCATGAGGGTAGTGATTATGTTATCATAAAGTGGTTTGCAAATGTGGTGTATGGTACATATTTCCACTCTTCATGCTTCAGGTTTTCAGAGTGTCTTATGCCACACTTTATGCTTGTCTTTCAGTCGATGCTAAATGACATAGTCTGCACAACTTAAAATAAATACAGAAAAACATAATGTTTATATTTATAACTTGATTCTCAAGGTCCCCAAGAATTATCTCGATATGTAACAGAATGTTTCTCCCGTCAACTCATATATTCTAAAACTTGTATGGTTATTCCGATAACCGAGTGTGCACTACTTGCCACATTCTTTACGAGACAAGAAAGCTCATTCACATGCATTTTGACGTCTCTTTAATTAGCAGAAGCCGCTATGCAGCACTCATACCCAAGCACAGAGGCGTTGTGGCATCCGCACCACCCTTAGAGATTAAAATCTAACCTACTTCATATACAGAATAGATTCTAACCTAACCTAATCTTCTTGGTCCTGCCAAAAACTGAAGAAGGAGATCGTACACACTATTACCATGCTGTCGTCCGATGTTATCGGGTGACCTCTGACGACCGTTGTCAGTGCCACTCTAAAGGCAGCCTAACATGATCACCTCTGCCGATAAACTGACCAATGTAAACGCGGTCTAATATGTCCCTGCTTCAATTGCGTAATGCACTGGGCAATAGTCATGCTGAAACCACATGCGTTGTTGAACGTCCAGGGCAACATCCTACAGTAGTACTGGTGGTTGCTCCTACAGTAGTACTGGTGGTTGCTGTTCCACAAACGTCCATCCAATGTGACGTCGATAAAATATGGATCACTGAGTTTGTTGCTCATGATGCCACACACCATACGTTGACTGACAAAGGACGTCAATAGTCAACTTGTCGCAACCAGTGGGATTGTCTACACTCCAGTAATGCAGATTAACACTACCATGGTTTTTGAATATAGACTCACCGGAAAATAGTACCTCCGCAAAGGGAGTTGGGGTTGTTTGCATTTATGGACGTGCCCATTCGCAAAAAATACCTGGTTATGGAAATCGGTCCCATGAAGTTCTTGATGCAGTAACATATGATATGGATGATAGTATGACAATGCTGTATAGTGGCAATACAACCTACGGGCTTACCACAATCACAGTGTAGTGGCCGGGCGCTTATCCGTGGGTCGTTATGCACAGCCGCTAGTACAGCTATGTCATTAGCTTCTCAGGTTACACGTTTGCTTCGTTTCCTTTTGCCAGTCTGTATGCAGCCATCAAAGGCGTTCACAACCTTGTAAAAGAACTAAACAGAGCGAGCATCTACGGAAAACGCTCGACATACAAGGCAATAGCATCCTCAATATTTGTGCATTCTCTGTAAATCAGGATCATTTTAGTTTTTTCTTCTGTTGTTGCACCATTCATTGTCCACTTGCATGTCTGTTCTCCAAATGATAGATGTGCACGCAATGAACACTGTGCAAGTATTGCAATGTTTAGAGCCAATGTCTGTTCTACATCTGCACGCTATGTGACCTCCAATTGCAGTGTACTACCTGTTACGATTTGCTGTAGTTTGCTACACGGCCACGGTGGTGCCTCGAGTAGTCCTCTGTTTGATATGTCGGAGTAATACAACGTTTTGAATGGGTTACCAATCAGAACTTCCGAAATATTGGCCTGTCCTACCCTCACAGCATGGCAATGGTATCCCACGTGCCACTGGATATTCAACTACCACAGAGTAGCATATCATAAATTACTATTGTGTATCCATTTCTATTCCTCCGATTGCAGCGCCATTTGTGGTGAAACGAAGAAAATGCTTCAGACAAAATGTATGTACATCTTTCAATAAAAAATGGGAGTTTCCATTGAGGATTTCAAAGTTGCACTTCGCAACCCACGCCCCCTGCGAGAAAAAATCAATTGGAATTACAACTTTTTTTTGATCCGATGTGTAGTTTTCGAGATATTTAAATGTTTTCAGTTAAAATGAACACCCTGTTTATGGTGTTTCTGCACAGCAGTTACCGACTTTCAGATGTTTCTTTGTTTGCCTGTGTGTGTGTGTGTGTGTGTGTGTGTGTGTGTGTGTGTGAGAGAGAAAGAGAGAGAGAGAGAGAGAGAGAGAGAGAGTACACCTAGACGATGAAAAACCACATAGCAGTGCCTGGTCAGAAAAGCTTTCCTGGCACTATAGTGATGACACAAAACAAAAGAAAGGAAGGACACGAACAGGGTGAGAAAAGATGTTTGTTATGCTTAGTACTGGGATGGCTTTGGCTTGTTTACACAGTACATAACATTACACACACGGCTATGACAGATGACAAAGCATGTGCACAGTCATTGCGGCCGTGTTCATTGTGAAGCTTCATTTTACGTATCGACAGAACAGCAGTTGGGTGGAACCTTACATGAACACAGAGCTCGCTGATATGCATCTGGCGCATGAGCCGTTGGCTGCAGTGGATGAGGCGCACAGCAGCTGTACACCCACTGTTACCCCAATGAGGCAAACTCCCTGCCACACCTTCTTTGCATGCTTGCATGGGAGGTTGTCCAAAAGCGGATCCTTCAGTGGGGAGACAACAATGTGGGTAAACGGTAGCAATGGTAGCCAATTATGAGACTGTGCTGGAGCTGGTGCAGAATGATCCCAGTGCCAGTAAGTGAGCTATCATCAACCATGTCAGGATTTCCCACTGTAGCGCCTGGCAGATTCTGCATGGCAACTCCATGAATCCGTATCACAGCCACAGTGTGCGGTCACTGGACGAAGAAGATTTTGGTACGTGAGTGGCCATTGCAAGATGATATTTACAGATGTGCGCAACAGATCCCCTTGACTCACCCACCACTTTGTTCACCAACGAGGCGACCTTCATACAGGAGAGATCAAACAACATAACACCCACATGTAGTCACAGGAGAACCTACAAGCAACTAGAAACCTTGGAGCCCAGAGATAGTTTTTAGTCAATGTATGGGCCAGCATCATTGGGGACAACCTTGTCACACCAGACTTGTTGCTCCAGTGTATGACAGGTACAACCTATCACTGCTCAAGGTATTGGACAATGCACACGTACCAAATGCAAAGCGTTCTGCCATATGATTTCAGCATGATGGGGTCCCATCACATTACAGCCTTGATGTGCCTTGTCAATTGAATGCAGAGTATCGTCAACACTGGTATGACCAGGGTTCGGTCCACTGGCCAGTAAGATAACAAGGCTTCACTTGCCTTGACTACTTCCTCAGGGGATACATCGCTGGTGTAAGAAATCCCTATTAACAGTGCAGAGGAACTTGTTGCATGTATCGCAGCAGCTGCTGTGGAAGTCTGGGAAATGCCTTATGTTTTCCAGAAGATCAGATCTGCTATGCATTGGAGATGCATGCCTGCACCATGGTCTGGGGCAATAATTATGAACACCTTCTTTGATGACAATTGTTGTCTGTTTTAGTTCTTATTTCTTGGTTTCTTCCGTACTTAATATAAAAATCATGTTTTTTAAATCATTTTCATGTCCATTCTTTGTTGTGTTTTGTGTCATCACTACCGCACCAGGAATGCATTCCTGACCATGAATTGTTATGTGATTTTCCATTGTCTAAGTGCCCTCTGTCTTTCCTGAAAGCCTGTAACTACTGTGCTGAAACACCCTATATATACATCTTGCATACAAGAAGCAAATTATTCATACCAGTGATACATAGTTTAACTTTTTTATTCCCTGTTACAATGGTCAAATGTATCTTTCCCTCAGTTTCTGCATAACCTCCAATATGTAATATTTTTTAAAGCTATTTCTCACACTTTGTCTTTAAATTCATTTCATCACGATTGTTAATTTAATGTAAATTGCTATATAGGCTATTAGTTTCTTTTGTGCAACATGTATGTATTCTCCTTTCTGATGTTGTTCTCTTTTGCGGTATGTACATATTCTCTTCTGTTGAATTTAACTCCTTACTCATGCTGTTCTCCTCTTTCGTACTTTCACAAACATGCATGGAACACATGCATGCATGTGCAGTCATAATCCCCCACACACACAGAGTTTTTTTTTTTTATATTCTGTCTTAATGTTTACTGGCTAGTACTATTAATATAGTGCCCACTCTTCCAAAATAGCTCAGTTTCCCCACAGACTACAACTGCAACTGCACAGGAAAGCCATCACAGCTTTTTGCAGTTGGCAGTTCTTTCACTCCTCTCTCAGGAAAGCAAGCACTAATCAAATGCAAGGCAACAACCTTGGGGTCCTTTCATACCTCTAAAAAAAAGGGAAATATGGCTATTATCTTCATCCCATTGTAGTGACACTGATGGATCCAACACGTAGTGGAATACATACAAACTGGGTTTCCCTGGTAGATGTGAAGTGTTCATATGTTTCTGAAATAAGTACCCCTGAGTTTAACCCAGTGATTTCTCAATTTAAAATGTTATCATAGATCAATGATTTACCTGTACAATTATAAAAACTGTCTAAATGAATAGCCAATGAAATAAGATGAATTCAAATTGCAAGTAAAATCATGCTGACAGTGAGAACAAGTATGAGCACAACAAATGAGAAAAATGACATTGAAAAACAGAGTAACTGATAATAATGATCCACTCTAGCGGTAAATAACTTTGGTCACAATTAGGAAACCAGCTCATAATCGAGTTACACTGCACTTTACAGCATTTTTAAGGCTGCACTGCACAGTTTAGATGTATTGGAAGAAAGAGCTGAGAGATGTGCTGAGAAGTTGGCAGAATATTTTTAATGTTGGATAGGAAAAGATTAAGTACAGACATGTCTGTAGTACATGTATAATGGATCCAAAATATGGAAAGCAATGAGAGTTGAAAACTACCACCAAAAAGTATGTAAAGTAATTTGAAATGCTTATATAAAATGCAAACTCTTACAAGTCACCAAATTAAACATGAAAGTCAAAACATGAATATTCTGTGAAAACCAATGTAATGTGCTGACCAAGACTTAAAATATATGGCTGTTGTTATGGAAATAACATGTTAATATATTACACTGGCTACCTTCTCCCCGATATCGTTCAAGTCTGGTACAACAAGGATTGTGATAGGAGGGTGGCTTCACCAGATAATGATAGTCCCAAACCAGTGTTCTGCTGTCATCCAGTCATTTTGTCATATGATAAAATCTGAAGTACACAAATAAACTGATAATACCTGTTACAGATGATGCTGAATAAGGATAGAAGTGCAAGATGTAATAGTGAGAAACTCATTGAGCGTTCCAACTCTACAACTTTGCAGCACATGCGCAAGGTGCTCAGTAGAGCGAGTGCCACAATGCCATATGCACCAGGCAGGTGGCTGTAATGTTAGTACTGGTTATCTAAAGTAACTTATGATGACCCGTATGAAGTTAACTTGTCCAATCTCTTACATCACAGTCATGGGAGGACCATGCATTTAGGCCATGTTTCCTCAGTCCTCTAGAGCTACAGCACAGCTAAATGGGACAACAGTCTTCCCACCCTTTATTTATCTACCACTGTTCGCACCAGACTCATCCCACATGAGTCCATAAGATGTAGCTTTTTAACAGTTTTGTAGACTATAATCCTTTTCAGTTATGGACCACAGTGTGGTCTGATATTAAAGTCATGTAATAAAAATTATACTACAAATCAATGTGAGATGGTATTTAGTGGGAATTATGTATGAGTGTCCTCCAAAATGGAAAAGGTCACTGCTGTCACATATAATTTCATGGGATCTTTGAAGAGAACCTGGCATTGGTTAATGAAAACGTTCTTGGTGTATCAGAGGGCACAGTTTAGAGAAATCTTGTTGTTCAAATTCAAACACTGATCATATGAAACTGAAAATACCACAATAACTATTTCCAAATTATTCAGTCGCAAAACCTGCATTAAATCATCTGTGTCCCCATGAAACTAAATGCATTTGAAACATGTGATAACCATTACCAACTACAACAGTTCAGAAAATGATAGTAGTGGACACATATGTTTGAGAACCCAAGATACGCTGCGAGCTCGACACATTATCAAATACTACTTGGTCAGTAACATGAGATGTAGCTCACATTGTGCGAGTGCAAGCAATTCCTGCGGAAACAATGAACTAGTCACAAAATGCATTAAATCCTTGCACTGATGTACAGTACAAACTCCTGTTATACTTGAAAAAAATTTGCAATATGAGTTCCCATGCAGTACATAATATATCTGTCAATTCGGACATTTGTTACTAAGAGTACATCAACACATTTATGCTGCTTACTCAAATTTTTAACCTTGAGTTTCTAATGTGCTCAAACATATTTCATTTGACAATATTTTCACCTTCTATGGTTCATATTATTTCAGATGACCACAATAATAATTTAAAATGAATTTTCAAGTGGGAGATTTTTATTTTGTGATTACTTTTAAATAAAGCTAAGAAACAGTCAATGGAGAAAGTGACATCCTTCATGAAATATGAGGGCTGTCTGAAATGATCTCACTCAGAGATCGAAGCAGTACGCATGTCATCCCCCCTCCCCCCATGTTGATACATGTATTAGTAGATGTCAGGTAAAGTTACAAGTCATTCCAGCGGCAGTTGATTGTAGGCAGTTGTTTGAAGCAGTTGTCGTGCGCAAGCTGTTGAAAATAGAAAAACTTGAAGTATCATACAGTGATTAAAATCTTTGTAAAAGAAGGTTTAACACTGACCAAAATACATTTGCGGCTTGTAACTGTGAAATCCAGCTCTCCACACTCAATTTCCACAGTGAAGAAATTGGTGATTGAGTTTAAACATGGACATGAAAGTGTCCAAGATGAACTACATGAAGGATGTCTAAAAAGTGCAAGCACACCGCAAAACATCAGCATATACAGGCATATGAAATTGCTAATTCTCTAGGAATATCACAGGAATCTGTTGGTCACATCTTGCACCAGGAATTGATCATGAGAAAGCTTTGCACAAGATGAGTGCCACAAGTGCTCACTGCAGTTCACAAACACATTTGCACAACACTTTCTAAAACGTGCTTGGTGGGTTTTAAGAAAAACAGAAGTGACCTTTAGCGATGATACGTGACAATGGATGGAACATGTATTCGCCACTACACATATGAATTCACACAGCAGTCTGTGCAGTGGACAGAAACCTGTTCTTTGTCTCTAAACAAGGCAAGGACAGTGCCATCGGCAAGAAGTATCATGGTGTTGCTGTTTTGGGATGCAAAAGGAATTTTGTTGACTGGCTATCTTGAAAAAAGTAAAACCCTAACTGGAGAATACTACTCTCAACTTCTAACGAAACTGGACACAATCATTCATGAAAACGGACCCACTTCAAATAAGAAAACAAGCATCTTCCATCATGGCAAGGCACCTGCCCACAACAGTGTCTTGGGAATGGGGAAATAGAGAGATTTCAATTACGAAGTGCTGGGACATCCACTCTATTCCCCAGATTTAGCTCCCTCAGACTTCCATCTATTCTGAAGAAATTCCTCACTGGCCTGTGCATTTTATCAAATCAAGAAGGAATTGTAGCTGTAATTGGGTGCTTTGCAGCACTTCTGGAGGAAGGGGATAATAGCACTGGAACATTGCCAGATCAAATGTATGACATCAGAAGGGTTTATGTTGAAAAATAAAACTTCTCTGAAAGCGTAATTTGTCATTTTCACTATCAGGCTAAGAACTTTTCAGACAGCCCTCATATTACATGACTGTGAACCCAAAACTAGAATAATATTTTTACTTGATTATTAGGGACTATAAAGACTGACCAATAGATTACAAATCAACATTTTGATCCCTGTTCACACAACATGTAGAATGTTGCTAGCTTTTGAACATTTTCAAATAAAGATGTAAACATTCATATGAAGCAAGATAAAAACTGATCTGAAATTAAAATGCAGCACAGTTAACAAATGTTGTGACAGCTCTATCACAAACCCATGGAAAAATGATATTATACTACAAAATATGGCTAGTTTTATTATTATGATTTGTTTCTTTTAGATAGCTCCTTTTTAAACTTTACTGTTATATTTTAGACTGTAATGTTCTAATGAACTTTGGTAATGCTGTTCTAAAGAGCTCATGAATATGTCTGCTATTTTCCCTCTCACTTGAAAGCAGAAAAATTGATGAAAATAAAAAAAATATAGTTGTTACAGACTTTAATAAGTCAAAGAGAATATTTGTGATTGTAAGTAAATTCTGGTTTTGAGTGTGGATTGGTATGTTTGAAACAAATCAACGCCACACAATATTCATTTATGATGCAAAGAACTTCATTAGGCCCTACATAAGGATTCTTGCTCTGAACTATTTTCAGAACCAGAAAAAACACCATGAACAGCCACTAGGAGAAGTATGGTGAATAGGGAACAATTTTTAAAAGAGTTCCTGTGAATGGATCAGAGAAGATGTTTCATACTATAATTCAACTTACACTAATTACACTTACTAAAACTTATTTTGTTTAACAAAATTTCATACTTTTATGGGGAAATTTATCAGTATGTCCTCGTGAGTGATCATGCCCTCACACATAAGATATCATATCTGTACAAAAAGAATTTCACTCACCTAACCAGTGTGAGGCAGCACAGTGTTCCGCCCTGTAAACAATAATGAAAACAAAAAAAACTTGAAGACGAGCAAAGAAGTAGTAAATTACAGACTGCCATACAGTGAAGTGGTCACAAGATAAACGATGGCAATAACAGTAGCTCCATTTGTAAATTTTTAAATAACAGAAGTCTTATATCAGGATTTACTGTTATTGCCACCAGTTATATACAGTTGTGAAGTTCACACACATCAAGAAATTAAAGACTAGGTAAAAATATGGTATGCATCTCAATGTTCATCAGGAATAAATGGATACAAAAACTAGAAAATGCACAGTTTTATCGTTATTCGATCGGTGTAGTCACTATAATTAAGAAACAGTAAACCAGAAAAAACAGCAGAGCCTTTAACTCAAAATTAGAAATCGCAATGGTATCACTTAGTACGAAGAGCATTCTCATATGTCACAAGAAAAGGGTTAATTCCACAAAATGACCAATGAGCTGTTCTTCATTAGTTGATTTTAACCATGTGATGGAAAGAAAGCAACATTGAGGCACAAGACGGAGGGCAAGTAGTAAAATAAAATTGATGAGTCACTGCAAAATTTTTCATGTCCCATAGTCACATGTGCTTATCTGAAGAATAAAATAAAATGACAAAGTTCTAGATTTAGAATGCAGCAGATAACTCAGTGCTGTTTTCATTACAACAAATAAACATGTATTCACTTCAAATGCTTATGCTTGCTATGCACATCAAAGGCTTCTTTTCAGTAACTTGTCGCCCAGTCTGATGTGGTAATAGAAGACAACAAACCAAAACACAAAATTTTAAATTTCACATTAAAAACAATCATTCATGCAGAAGGTTATGTAGACATAACATTGTTTGTCCATCACACAGACTCCCACATGGAAGACATACGATTAGACACCCTTGGTGTTGAAAGGCAATTGAAATTACAGTTCAATTTTACAGACTATATAGCTTGTCTTCATCACAAATATCTCACCCATCATAAATTCCCTAATGACTGGAAAAAAGTGCAGACTGCTCCTGTGTATAAGAAGAATTACAAGAACAGATCTGTGTCCACAAAATTACAAATCCATATCCACAACATCAGTATGCTGCAGACTTCTTGAACTTATTCTCAGTTTGAATATAATAAATATAAGGCAGAAAATCTTCTGTCCTCAAATCAGTACAGTTTTAGAAAGCACCACTCATGAAAAACTCAAGTGGCCCATTTCTCACATGAGATCCTGGGAACCATGGCTGAAGGGCAACAGGCAGATCCCATATTCCTAGATTTCTGGAAAACATTTGACATGGTGCCCCACAGCAGACTGTTAATGAAGATCCGAACATATGAGATAGGTTCCCAGATACACGAGTGGTTCAAAGACTTCTTAATTAATAGAACCTATTATGTTGTCCTCAGTAGTGAGTGTTCATCAGAGACAATGGTACCATCAGGAGTAACCCAGGCAAGTGTGATAGGTTCACTCTCATGCTCTATATAGATAATTGATTTGACAGATCGTGGTGAGCACAGATCTGTGACAATTTGCTGGTGTTTTGCACTGTATGGCAGAGCATGACTGTTGAGTGACTAGAGGATGACTTGAACAGAATTTCTATTTCGCATGCTGAATGGCAACCTTTTCTAAATATGGAAAACTGTAAGTTAATGCAAATGGTGCATGTGCTACTCTGATTTGAAGAGGTCAGCATAGGAGAGGAATTCACAGCAGGTCATATCTATCTGCTAGTAATTTACGAACAAATATGTCCGGTACAGGTACTCAGTAGTCTTGTATTTTGTTCACAGAACTACAGTGTGGAACTACACTGTACACTTTCTAAATGTCAATAAGAAAGGCATCATTCTGGGTGATGTATGCTGTTCTGGAACTCAGGGACAAACACAGCGTGCTGCATTTCACAATATCTCTGCATGCAAAACCCTGTTGATCTATATAGTAACGTTTTTAGTTCTCAAAAAAGGTCATAAAGTGAGAGCTCAAAACACGTTCAACAATTGTGTGGGAGACTGACGTCAGCATGAATAGTCATTATGTGCATCTATGAGAGGACCTTTTGAAAACCAGGATGATCTGCATTTTTTCCCAATCATTTGGTGCTTATTGTTCCAGAAACCCATGATAAAATGCTGCTAGAAGGGGAGCAGGTTCTTTCACGTAATTTGCTGAATTTTACAGGTACGGTATTTCCACTACTGACTTATTTTGTCTCATTTCCTACTACACAACCACTTATACTAGTTTCTGCCATTTCCGTTACTAAAGTGGTGATTAAAAGGAGAATTTAAACTTCCACAGTAAACCTTTCGGGAGACTGAATTCTGTATTTCAGTCTCCTCTGCCATCTGGCATTTTGGTGCCAGTATATTGTCTGCACAACCAATGAGATGATTTAGATACACTTACTAATGTTAATGGAAGTTCAAATCTTCTTAGAATTTTTGTCAGATCCTTTGAAAAAGTTTTGCTTTGTTATTCATTTAACATTTTTTTTTTGTATAGGTCTCCTTACACTCATTTTGGTTTTGTTCAGCATTAACCACCAAAAAGGTTTTTATTTCACACAATTCTTTGCTTCTTTGCTTTTTATTTGCTTTTTAATATGGTTATTGAATTATACCAGATTTTTTCATCCCTCTCAACCCTGCTCTGAATAGATACTGAATGCAGTTTCTGAAAAGCCTGTATTTTTGACAGGCTGCCTCCTCTCCCCCTCCCCCCAAAATGGTACTGTCCTGTTTCTGCAGGGAAAAATCTGAGACTACCCCTCTTGTTTAGTTAGAGGTCCCACATTATTGAAACAGTGAACTTGTCTTAATTGATAGGAAATTGTTGGTGGAAAATTGAAAGATGCCAGAAATTTGGATCAGTATTCAGAAGTACTATTACGTTTGAGCTAACCCACTTGACCTAGTTTAAAATGCTGTACTCCAAGAAGCATTACTAATTTGGTAATGGTTTACTTATGGAGAAAATTGAAGTATAAAAGATGTCAGCAGCCTCAAGATAAAATTGCAATATAGATCGAGCACCCCACAAATTGATGAAACTGGTGTCAGAAAATTATGCAATATGTGGCAACTACTGATGAAAAAGAAGCACAGCACCAAAAAAAAAACTAATGTAGAGGAGTGAAATTCTGGGAATACATGTGTCTACGTAATGAATTTAAGTGATTAACATTGCTAGATCACAGGTTAATGTAAGTGTTAAATGCTGGTACATTAATAACCAGTGTAACCACCAGAATGTTGAATGTAAGGATGCAAATGTGCATGCATTGTGTTGTACAGGTAAGAGATCTTAGTTTGTGGGAAGGAGTTCCATGCCTGTTTCACTTGGTGGTTAAATATAGGGACAGTTAATGCTGTTTGTGGATGTCACTGGAGTTGTCGCCTGACGATATCTCATATGTTCTCGCCTGGAGACAGATCTGGTGATCAAGCAGGTCAATGTAACATGTTGACACTCTTTAGAGCATGCTGGACTACAATAGCAGCATGTGAGTGAGCATTACCCAGTCGGAAAACACCCCCTGGAATACTATACATGAATGGTGACACAACAGGTCAAATCACCGGGCTGACATATAAATCTGCAGTTAGAGAGTGTGGGATAACCATGAGAGTGTTCCTCCTATCATACAAAACAGCACACTGGACCTATAATGCCAGGTGTATGTCCAGTGTGTCTACTGCTCAGGTTGGTTGCAGGCCCTCAGCTGGCCACCTCCTAAACCAACGCATGGCAATCACTGACACTGAGGCAGAACCTGATTTCATCAGAGAACACAATAGATGTCCACCTGCCCTCCAATGAACTCTCACTTGACATTACTGTGTGTGAATGCAATGGTTGGAATCGGTGGAACGCACACTACAGGGCATCTGGCTTATAGTTGCTCTTGAAGTAACCAATTTATAACAGTTCATTGTGTGGCTGTGCTGCCAATTGCAGCATAATGCACTACAGCCACATGCCGAATACAATGGTCTTCCCTCTTGGTAATGCCATAGGGCCATCTGGAGCCCATTCTTCCTGCGCCCATACTTTCTCATGACCACTGTCGCAAATAGTCATGTACAGTGGCTACATTCCTGCCAAGCCTTTTTTCAGTATTGCATGAGGAACATCCAGCTTCTCGTAGCCCTATTACATAGTCTCATTCAAATTCAATGAGGCACTGATAATGGTGTCTTTGTAACTTTAAAGGCATTCTTGACTAACATCAGCTCACCATGTCCAATCTCAAAGGTAATTAACGCTCACAGCTGTTACAGCATATATTTAAAGCATACCTGATTTGCATCCTCATAGTAAATCTGCAACAGGTGCAAAATTTCAATAGACATCATCTTCCAGATGTAGGAACATGCCAATCAAGTTTCATATACACTCCTGGAAATGGAAAAAAAAACACATTGACACCGGTGTGTCAGACCCACCATACTTGCTCCGGACACTGCGAGAGGGCTGTACAAGCAATGATCACACGCACGGCACAGCGGACACACCAGGAACCGCGGTGTTGGCCGTCGAATGGGGCTAGCTGCGCAGCATTTGTGCACCGCCGCCGTCAGTGTCAGCCAGTTTGCCGTGGCATACGGAGCTCCATCGCAGTCTTTAACACTGATAGCATGCCGCGACAGCGTGGACGTGAACCGTATGTGCAGTTGACGGACTTTGAGCGAGGGCATATAGTGGGCATGCGGGAGGCCGGGTGGACGTACCGCCGAATTGCTCAACACGTGGGGCGTGAGGTCTCCACAGTACATCGATGTTGTCGCCAGTGGTCGGCGGAAGGTGCACGTGCCCGTCGACCTGGGACCGGACCGCAGCGACACACGGATGCACGCCAAGACCGTAGGATCCTACGCAGTGCCGTAGGGGACCGCACCGCCACTTCCCAGCAAATTAGGGACACTGTTGCTCCTGGGGTATCGGTGAGGACCATTCGCAACCGTCTCCATGAAGCTGCGCTACGGTCCCGCACACCGTTAGGCCGTCTTCCGCTCACGCCCCAACATCGTGCAGCCCGCCTCCAGTGGTGTCGCGACAGGCGTGAATGGAGGGACGAATGGAGACGTGTCGTCTTCAGCGATGAGAGTCGCTTCTGCCTTGGTGCCAATGATGGTCGTATGCGTGTTTGGCGCCGTGCAGGTGAGCGCCACAATCAGGACTGCATACGACCGAGGCACACAGGGCCAACACCCGGCATCATGGTGTGGCGAGCGATCTCCTACAATGGCCGTACACCACTGGTGATCGTCGAGGGGACACTGAATAGTGCATGGTACATCCAAACCGTCATCGAACCCATCGTTCTACCATTCCTAGACCGGCAAGGGAACTTGCTGTTCCAACAGGACAATGCACGTCCGCATGTATCCCGTGCCACCCAACATGCTCTAGAAGGTGTAAGTCAACTACTCTGGCCAGCAAGATCTCCGGATCTGTCCCCCATTGAGCATGTTTGGGACTGGATGAAGCGTCGTCTCACGCGGTCTGCACGTCCAGCACGAACGCTGGTCCAACTGAGGCGCCAGGTGGAAATGGCATGGCAAGCCGTTCCACAGGACTACATCCAGCACCTCTACGATCGTCTCCATGGGAGAATAGCAGCCTGCATTGCTGCGAAAGGTGGATATACACTGTACTAGTGCCGACATTGTGCATGCTCTGTTGCCTGTGTCTATGTGCCTGTGGTTCTGTCAGTGTGATCATGTGATGTATCTGACCCCAGGAATGTGTCAATAAAGTTTCCCCTTCCTGGGACAATGAATTCATGGTGTTCTTATTTCAATTTCCAGGAGTGTATGTCGTACAACTCCTTGGTGTTGCTTTTTTTTTTTTTTTGTAAAAAATCAGTGTGTGTCCTCAGCAAGTACTAAACAACTCCTCCTTGCACACTGCCAGATGATCACTGTTCCCACCACCGCTTGTCACTGTTTCTCTACCGGCTTGTTTGAACTAACTACAAGCAAGTTTCAATTTGTTCTCCTCCTCCCACCAGCACTCCTGCAATGGTGTCATATATGAGCTTAATGCATTTGGTAGAAGAAATAAGCTGAGAACGTCCTCAGACTCTCAATTTACACCAGTTAAAATTTATGATAACACATAATATGCTGATAAGAGTGTTGTGCTATCTACTATCAAATCGTGTCTTCAACATAGCTATTATATACAGACAGCTGCAACTGTGATCAGTGGAGATGGCTGCAATGTAGATCAGTGGGTCCAGTCAGCAAGCTGTTTTGTTGGACAAACATGTAATTAGTTGTGGAACCTCCTGTGAGGCAGTGGAAACGGGTACAGAAATTTTAATAGAATCTTGTGGAGTTGGTGTGACAGAATTCTCAGCCAAAGGAAGTGTTTATATTTGGGCACTATGCTGCATGTCACATTTATGTATGCAATATGTATAAGCTTTCAGGAACTGTGCCTCGTGGGTTCATTAAAGTGTGACCTTATATAGGTGTATTCAGATATCCAGCTGTTCTAAGCCATTTAATAACAATGGTGATATTACATGTTTGCACGCACATATTCTTTTTAACAATTTCACACCAGCACTGACAGCAACAGGACAAAATATCGCAAAACCATTGCTCCTATTAGTTCCATAACGTAAAGGGAGCACAGGCTTCACACACTTTAATATTTAACATCCAATCAGCTTGTCCTGTTAATGTTACGTAGTTGGTGGTGATGAGACTGCACAGTTCAACTAATTTTAAAACAATTCTAATACATCATTTAATTTCAGTCCCAGTTACACATTTTTTAACACATAACTAATTTCGATCTCCCTGGATCATCTTCAAATCTATGTAACTGCATCAGCGACCCATCGTTTCTGTGTCAGAAGTACACACCAGAGAGATACTGAAAACAGACACATTGGATTGCTAATGCAACTACAGAAATCTGAAGATGATCCAGGGAGATCGAACCACATCATATATAAATAAATGTGCAACTGGCACTAAAAAACAAACAATCTATTGGAACTGTTTTAAATATCAATACAGTTGCTGTTCTGTCACAACAGATTTTATATTACCTGGGCAATCAGCACAAAGATTTCATCTCCAGCACTAATAACATTGAGTATTAGTGGAGAAAGTTAAAGAGAGGATTGTACAATATTCTTTAGACAGATATGTTTAAATTGAAGTACTAAAGTTGTGAGGGGCAGTAAAGACCTGCCTTGGTTTGACAGCCATGTTATAAAACTGCTACGAAAGCAAAGAGACCTTCGCTGCAAATTTAAATGCAGACAAAGCCTCACAGTTGAACAAAAATGAAATGATGCCAAAATTAGCTTAAGGAGAGCCATCTGTGAAGTTTTCAACAAATTCGAAAGTAAAATTCGTCCACTGCTTGACAGAAAATCTAAAGAAGTTTTGTTCTCATGTTAAACCATTAAATGGATCGACAACAACTGTCTAGTCTATAACCATAATGGCACAGAAGCAGAAGATGATACAGAAAACACTGAAATACTAAATTTCTTTCTCCAAAACTGTTTCACAGAGGAAGATTGCACTGTAGTGCCTTCTTTAAATCATTGTATGAACAACGAAATGGTTGCTATTGAAACAAGTGACCTTTGGATTGAAAATCAACTGAAATAGCTCAACATAGGGAAGGCCACTGGACCTGACAGTATGCCAATTCGATACTACATAGAGTATGTGACTGAACTTGCCCCTCTTCTAGCAGACAGGTACTGTAGGTTTCTGGAGCAGTGATATCTTCCTGACGATTGTAAAAAAGCACAGGGCATTCCCATTTTCAAGAAGGATCATTGAGCAGACACGCAGAATAATAGGTCTATGTACACCTCTGATGTCTGTGTTGTAAAATTTTGGAATGTTTTGCTGTTGTTGTTGTTGTTGTTGTTGTTGTTGTGGTCTTCAGTCCTGAGACTGGTTTGATGCAGCTCTCCATGCTACTCTATCCTGTGCAAGCCTCTTCATCTCCCAGTACCTACTGCAACCTACATCCTTCTGAATCTGCTTAGTGTATTCATCTCTTGGTCTCCCTCTACGATTTTTACCCTCCACGCTGCCCTCCAATACTAAATTGGTGATCCCTTGATGCCTCAGAACATGTCCTACCAACCAATCCCTTCTTCTAGTCAAGTTGTGCCACAAATTTCTCTTCTCCCCAATCATATTCAATACCTCCTCATTGGTTATGTGATCTACCCATCTAATCTTCAGCATTCTTTTGTAGCACCACATTTCAAAAGCTTCTATTCTCTTCTTGTCTAAACTATTTATTGTCCATGTTTCACTTCCATACGTGGCTACACTCCATACAAATACTTTCAGAAACGACTTCCTGACACTTAAATCTATACTCGATGTTAACAAATTTCTCTTCTTCAGAAACGCATTCCTTGCCATTGCCAGTCTACATTTTATATTCTCTCTACTTCGACCATCATCAGTTATTTTGCTCCCCAAATAGCAAAACTCCTTTACTACTTTAAGTGTCTGATTTCCTAATCTAATTCCCTCAGCATCACCCGACTTAATTCGACTACATTCCATTATCCTCGTTTTGTTTTTGTTGATGTTCATCTTATATACTCCTTTCAGGACACTATCCATTCCGTTCAACTGCTCTTCCAAGTCCTTTGCTGTCTCTGACAGAATTACAATGTCATCGACGAACCTCAAAGTTTTTATTTCATCTCCGTGGATTTTAATACCTACTCTGAATTTTTCTTTTGTTTCCTTCACTGCTTGCTCAATATACAGATTGAATAACTTTGGGGAGAGGCTACAACCCTGTATCACACCCTTCCATTTCACTGCTTCCCTTTCATGTCCCTCGACTCTTATAACTGCCATCTGGTTTCTGAACAAATTGTAAATAGCTATTCGCTCCCTGTATTTTACCCCTTCCACCTTCAGAATTTGAAAGAGAGTATTCCAGTCAACATTATCAAAAGCTTTCTCTAAGTCTACAAATGCTAGAAACGTAGGTTTGCCTTTCCTTAATCTAGCTTCTAAGATAAGTCGTAGGGTCAGTATTGCCTCACGTGTTCCAATATTTCTACGAAATCCAAACTGATCTTCCCCAAGGTCAGCTTCTACTAGTTTTTCCATTCATCTGTAAAGAATTCGCATTAGTATTTTGCAGCTGTGACTTATTAAACTGATAATTCGGTAATTTTCACATCTGTCAACACCTGCTTTCTTTGGGATTGGAATTATTATATTCTTCTTGAAGTCTGAGAGTATTTCGCCTGTCTCATATATCTTGCCCACCAGATGGTAGAGTTTTGTCAGGACTGGCTTTCCCAAGGCTATCAGTAGTTCTAATGGAATGTTGTCTACTCCCGGGGCCTTGTTTCGACTCAGGTCTTTCAGTGCTCTGTCAAACTCTTCACACAGTATCATTTCTCCCATTTCATCTTCATCTACATCCTCTTCCATTTCCATAATATTGTCCTCAAGTACATCACCCTTGTATAGGCCCTCAATATACTCCTTCCACCTTTCTGCTTTGCCTTCTTTGCTTAGAACTGGGTTTCCATCTGAGCTGTTGATATTCATGCAAGTGGTTCTCTTTTCTCCAAAGGTCTCTTTAATTTTCCTGTAGGCAGTATCTATCTTACCCCTGGTGAGACAAGCCTCTACATCCTTACATTTGTCCTCTAGCCATCCCTGCTTAGCCATTTTGCACTTCCCGTCGATCTCACTTTTGAGAAGTTTGTATTCCTTTTTGCCTGCTTCATTTACTGCATTTTTATATTTTCTCCTTTCATCAATTAAATTCAATATTTCTTCTGTTACTCAAGGATTTCTGGCAGTCCTCGTCTTTTTACCTACTTTATTCTCTGCTGCATTCACTACTTCATCCCTCAAAGCTACCTATTCTTCTTCTACTGTATTTCTTTCCCCCATTCCTGTCAATTGTTCCCTTATGCTCTCCTTGGAACTCTGTACAACCTCTGGTTTAGTCAGTTTATCCAGGTCCCATCTCCTCAAATTCCGACCTTTTTGCAGTTTCTTCAGTTTTAATCTACAGTTCATAACCAATAGATTGTAGTCAGAGTCCACATCTGCCCCTGGAAATGTCTTACAATCTAAAACCTGGCTCCTAAATCTCTGTCTTACCATTATATAATCTATCTGAAACCTGTCAGTATCTCCAGGCTTCTTCCATGTATACAACCTCCTTTTATGATTCTTGAACCAAGTGTTAGCTATGATTAAGTTGTGCTCTGTGCAAAATTCTACCAGGCGGCTTCCTCTTTCATTTCTTCCCCCCAATCCATATTCACCTACTAGTTTCCTTCTCTCCCTTCTCCTACTACCGAATTCCAGTCTCCCATGACTATTAAATTTTCGTCTCCCTTCACTATCTGAATAATTTCCTTTATTTCATCATACATTTCTTCAATTTCTTCGTCATCTGCAGAGCTAGTTGCCATATAAACTTGTACTACTGTGGTAGGCGTGGGCTTCATGTCTATCTTGGCCACAATAATGCGTTCACTATGCTGTTTGTAGTAGCTTACCCGCACTCCTATTTTTTGATTCATTATTAAACCTACTTCTGCATTATCCCTATTTGATTTTGTATTTATAACCCTGAATTCGCCTGACCAAAAGTCTTGTTCCTCCTGCCACCGAACTTCACTAATTTCCACTATATCTAACTTAACCTATCCATTTCCCTTTTTAAATTTTCTAACCTACCTGCCCGATTAAGGGATCTGACATTCCACGCTCCGATCCATAGAACGCCAGTTTTCTTTCTCCTGATAACGAAGTCCTCCTGAATAGTTCCCGCCCGGAGATCTGAATGAGGG
Organism: Schistocerca cancellata; assembly: GCF_023864275.1. NCBI lineage: Eukaryota > Metazoa > Arthropoda > Insecta > Orthoptera > Acrididae > Schistocerca > Schistocerca cancellata. Next base: position 411,232,235 of record NC_064626.1, on the reverse strand, counting down.
ACTATTTTACCTCCGGAATATTTTACCCAAGAGGACGCCATCATCATTTATCCATACAGTAAAGCTGCATGCCCTCGGGAAAAATTACGGCCGTAGTTTCCCCTTGGTTTCAGCCGTTCGCAGTACCAGCACAGCAAGGCCGTTTTGGTCAATGTTGCAAGGCCAGGTCAGAGGTCAGTCAATCATCCAGACTGTTGCCCCTGCAACTACTGAAAAGGCTGCTGCCCCTCTTCAGGAACCACACGTTTGTCTGGCCTCTGAACAGATATCCCTCCATTGTGGTTGCACCTACGGTACGGCTATCTGTATCGCTGAGGCACGCAAGCCTCCCCACCAATGGCAAGGTCCATGGTTCATGGGGGGGGGGGGGGGGGGGGGTGGAATGTTTTATTGTTTTATGCTTGCAAATTATGACATTTGTAGGTTATGAAAATCCCCTCTGTAGGAATCAATATGGTAACAAAACACAGATCACTCTAAATGAACTTTTCATAAATGGGATTCACAGTCATGTAAAATTTTTTGAAAGACATCATGTTTATGCCAGTGACTGTTAAACTTTTTATTTCCACTATTGCAATTTCGACCTTAGGCCATTATCAAGTGCAAATTTTTTGGCTTTAAGCCATGTCAACTTTATGCATGCTGACACTTATATGTTGTTGTCATTTGCTGTTATATACATTCATAATGCTGCTGTGGTTTAGTGCAAAAGTTATTAGTGATGGTGGAATGAACATGTTTATGTACAGACTGTGCTATTTTACGATATATGGACATGTGCGCTCACACTACTTAGCAGCCTTACGAATGTATATAACAGCAAACGACAACGACATATAAATGTGTCAGTGTGTATAAAGTTGACAAGGCTTAAAGCCAAAACATCTGCACTTGATAATGGCCTAAGGCCAAAATTGCAATAGTGGAAATAAAGAGTTTAACAGTCAATGGCGTAAGCATGATGTCTTCCAGATCACTCTGCTCGTCCATGAGACCCAGAAGGCGATAGATACTGATGCCCAAGTCAAGAACATGCTCTTGTCTTCCATGAGGCACTGTCACCTAATGAACAAAATACAAATTTACAGAATATCAGACCAATTGTGTGAGTGGATTGAAGAGTTTCTATCAAACACAACACATCATGTCATTTGGAACAGAGGCAAGTCTTCAGGCATAGAAGTAGCTTCAGGCATGCCCCAGGGGACTACCACAGGACTATTACTTTTCACAGTATATATAAATGACCTAGTAGATGAAGTTGGAAGTTCCAGATGGCTCTTCATGGATGACGCTGTTATAACAGAGAAATTGCAGCACTAGAAAATTGTAGCAAAATACAGGAAGATCTATAGGGGATCGATGTTTGGTGCAAGGAGTGGCAATTGACCCTCAACAGAAACAAATGTTACATTGCAGTTAGTAGCACACTGTCTGTGGCAGGCAGGTGTCCAGTTCATGCTCTGGTCTGACACATAGTTTTAACTTCTAACAAATATTCATCACAGTATATATTCCACCACACAGTAACATGTCATCTCAGTCCTATATCATGTTTCACACAACACAATGTGGCATAGAAATTCTGAGACATAATAAATAATAAAGACACATCGAAGAGGCTGAAATGTTTCTAATAATATTTGAAGCTTTGCATAGCTGTTCCTCAGGTGAATATAGTGTCTGTGCAGTCTATCCTTCAGCCAGTGGTGGTTTGTAGCACACACAGACACTATTACTTATTCTATAATGTTTAGACACATTTCAAATTCTGACTTAAAACTGAAGTGTATGGCATAGTTTCTACTTTTTTTTGCAACTTAAATTGCTACAGTTTACCAACAGCCTAACATTAGATTCATAGTGTGTTCCTGTGTTTATGAAGATTTGGATAAGAAACATGTGGATATCTAATCAACACAGGCATCAGGGAAAACTGAACCTGTACATTAGAAACAATTTTTAAACCATAATTATATGCCAGTAATATAGTGCATCTCTTTATTTGTTTAAAACCACAGTTACTACTTAAAAAAGAAACTGTGGAATACACTTACAGTATTTTCAGGTGACTTTTCAGAATAGTCAGATTTTAGGTAAAAGTGTGTTCGATTATCTTAACACAGTCATTATTATCAGTATTTTCCATTATGTTAACTTGTATTACATGGTTGTGTTATTAGGTTGCACTGTGGGTGGTCAACAGTACACAGAGGGAGTCCGTATTGAAGTGGACAGAGCACAGTGTAAGCAATGTTACTGTATACGAGGACGAGTGCAATGCACGACACTGAAGTGTTCTCCACCAATACATGGATGTACTCCAGTAATCTCTAACATCACCTGCTGCCCTACAAGATATGAGTGCAGTGAGTAGAATTTCAGTACATTGATCATGTCACTTTCCTTTATACTATGAATAGTCACACTTTAGTCATTGTAATGAAGTGGAGAGGAAATACAAATATCATTTGTACTTGCCTATAAAATTACAATGTTAACATGCAACTATTTCTGGCTGTCATTTACCATATAATTACTGTAATTTGGGCCTTTTGGATAACAAATTATTTTTATGTCCTTAAACTGAACAAGTTAGTTGGCTTAAGGTAGTTAGGTCTAAAGTCTCAGCCATTTGAAGTTATGGAATGAACTCTCACCTCTATAGGTATGAGTCACAACATGGAAGCATTCATTAATTAAGAACCACCATAAACATAAACATGGAAATACCACAATTGAAAAGTACCTGTATGAAGACACATCACTACTTACAGGACAGAGCAGCAGCAGAAGGTCATGTACAAAAGGAGAACTGAAAGCAAGTTATCAGTCTTTGTGAAGTTAGTACTTGCAGATATTTGACAAAGCATAAAAATCTGTTTCAACAAGTAATATCTGGGCCTGATGCCATAAGAAAGTTCAGCAACAAAATTTGTCAGCATTAATTTTTTTTTTCCTTGCAGGCCATCCTCATTAACTGTACGAATGGCCGTAATTTATTGTAAATGGTAGAAACTGAAAGTCACACAATGTATCACTAACACAATATTAGGCTTCCAAGACAAGTGTGAAAGCAATGAAACATTATTTAGTGATGATACTATTGAAAAATGCACTTCTACATTTGTCTACAATACTGTTAACAAAATACGCAGAAACTTATGGACTGGTTTCTTATAAATGCCCTACATGAGTACTAAATGTTATGAACTCGCTGCTAAACGTTAAGTAATGCCAATGAAGGTAACTCATATATTTCGACCTCTTCTACAATGTACTGCAGTTTTAGAGCTGCAGGTGACTTGAATGACCAGTATGACCAAACAAAAACATATAAGTAACTCAAATTTAGCAAGCAGAGAAGCCCACTCTACTTCTCAATTCATGAAATATAATATAACACTAAATATCAAATCCAACTAATTCTGCAAGGAACTAGTTAACAAAGTCTCCTCATTAATTACACTTCAGACATAAGAAGGAACCACTGTCTTAACAATGTAGTCCACTTTTCCAACAATAAAACTTATTTTAGTGGTGTATGTGCGTGATATATCACTATTATATAATAATACAAATTTGCTCTCAAACAGCAATAAACTGTTACATCAATTGTCAAGCCACCTCTATTTACAGCATGCATTATCACATAATATTTAGTCTATTTTATGATGTACAAAGTCTCATCTATTCTATAATATAATGTTAATGACATGAAACTCATTTTGATTTGTCAAAAATAAATGTCTAGAGGATGTCCCAGGAGGAATTGTCAGTTTTCAGAGATATAACAGGAATGATCATTTAAAGCAAGAAACTTGCCCTATTCTGAATATATTCCGAGACAGAACACATTCTATGTACACTGTTGTTTATTTTCTGTATTATTCAATCTATTGTGAGATTTACATATGTGTAACAGTTTGTAAACATTACAACATACATTTTACAAAGTACTGGTTGAAAAATACATATTTTTAACACATTCACCTCTAAGCATTATTGCACGCATTAGATAACAACTGTTGTACAGCTCACGGTAAATGTTTGAATACCCCATTTTCAAGGGGAACTTGGGAGAATACCTGCACTGAAAACTCTGGTAAACACTCTACAATCAGGAACTTGACATGTTGGAAAACACAGACGGTATTCTTCAACAGCAGCAGGAGCACTACCATCACAAAAACCGTGAACACACAGAATATCTGCATTTTCTTCATTAGTGTAGATGTGTGGCATTTTAGCCATTGTGGGTATAAACACAGGTAACTGATGCTTCTCTCTGATACACTCTCAATTCCTCACACCACTTCACTCATCACTCGCCACGGATAACTTAGCATTCAACTTTCAACAGTTGAATTTAATGGCAGAAAGACATCAAGACCAAAGAGGTTGAAAGCAGCAAAGGATGTTAGGGCTAAAATAAAGTACAACACCGAATGGGTCAGGTGGGTAAGACACATAAGTGCGCACTACTAGCCCAAAAACAAATATACATTAAATGTATTCTATCCTGGAAACCATTAGGAACAGGGCATATGCCCATATGAAGATTTTTTGGTTCAAATAATTTTTCGTACCATATCCCTGAATACTGACCATTCCTCTTGGGAGACCCTGTATCACTGATGTTTCCCAATTACTTGTGCCAAAGCATATGTTTGCTCCTGTGAAAAATAATGGATGCCATTAAAATGTGAGAAAGGGGGTGGGGCTAACCTGCAACACATATCCAGTAGGCAATTATTTCTAAGGGGACTGATGACCTCAGATGTTAAGTCCCATAGTACTTAGAGCCATTTGAACCATTTGAATTATTTCTATTTACTTAAGGTAATATATGCATAAATCAAACTCATGATATTGTATAAAATTTACTACATTCAATGACATGATAAGTTAAGAATGAAGTCTGAGTGATAGTTATTGATGTGCTGTCATGTATAACCATAGCTGATGTAAAAAGGAAATTACAAAATGATCTCTCTGCTTTACAGATAGACATGATGAGGAAAGGGCAACAGGTACTACAAGAGCATCATCAATTGAGGTGACGAGCTATCACTTACATAAACCATTTTTTCCTATTTGTAAAATCAATGAAACTGATTGTGTGCTTCACAATTACAGGGTACAATCTCTTCAGTGGGAAAAAAGAAAAATAAGATATTTGAAAGAGTGCCACTGCAAAACTATAGCACAACTACTAACAATGCTAATCGATCTCCAGGTACACAAGAACGAATTCATCGTGAGATGGGGCCTATTGACATGGAAAATAAAACTGTATCCAATAATGGGACACAAAATTCTACAGCAAATAACACGACCACAGAAGAAGTGGAAACAACTACAAGTGACATTCAGAATGCAACTACACTCAATTTCACTTCAGAGGAAAATGTAACACCTACGATCATGACAGAAACAATTCCAGCTTTTATTGAGCCTGAAAACACAACAGAGAATCTAATACAAAATGAGACAACTGTAGCAAACATCATCACTGCAATGGAAAGAATTGATAATCTAAGCCCTGAAGACAATAAAACTGAAAATGTTACCAGTAATGAAATTACAACTGAAGTTACAGATGATATAATAACCTTGCAAACTGAATCTACTTTTATGACAATCATACCTACAACAATCATAATGCCAGAAGAACTTGATACTGTAAATGTGACAGTTCACACTAATGTCAGTATTTCTGAGCCTGGGACTAACAACACATCACTATTAAACAACTCAGCTCCATCAGAAAGGGTTATACCACCAGAGATTGAAGCAATAATCAACATAACACAAAAGAAGGATCCAGATTATGATGAATATGACTACAATGTACCTTCACTTCCGCCATCACTACCTGGTGTCAGGTATGGTACAATCAAATAATATTAATGAAAACAGTATTGTACTTAATATCTCTTTAACCACTCCCTTGTAAACCTAAGAATAAAATTAAAAATTATACTTAAACTTGTCACTATTATTATGAATATAAGAGGAGTAACAGGCCAAATGAGGCCCATAGCAAGAATATAAATATGACATAGGAGAGGGGAGGTTGTATCAATGGAGTGTCATGAAGGAGAAAGTGGAATCAATGGGGAGGATGTTGAGAGGGAGGAAAAACATGTGAGTCATTTACTTAAAGAGTCTGCATCTTGCATCTGTTGCACCCCAGGTGAGCAGACTAAGGATTCTGTGGTACACACGAAATCAACATTAATAGGGGCAGTTTTTTATTTCAAAATGAATACATATAGTTATCTCTCTCTCTCTCTCTCTCTCTCTCTCTCTCTCTCTCTCTCTCTCTCTCTCTCTCTCTCTCTCTCTGACACACACGCACACACACACACACACACACACACACACACACACACACACACACAAAATACTAGTAGCACATTTGTTCTCCTATCTGAAGGCAGTCTAAGCCTACAATATCCTGAAAGACAGAAAGGAAGTGTCCCCTGCACTCATGGACAATTTCATTGAATGTTCTTTCTTCTCTGTCCTTCGTAGCCACTTTTCCTCTTATTGATACTGCACTTTGCACCAACTTCAATGGACTCATATGCATCCACAATAATAGGATATTTAGCAGATCAACATTTAAATTTCAAATGGATTTTCTTCTGAGACAGCTATTTATACGAGCATTTAATAATATTTTAAAACATTAAAATATTAGCAGTTTGTGCTTTCTGCAATTTACCAAAGGCATTTAATTGTGTCAGACCCAGAATTCAAACAAAGAAGTTACATTTTGATGAAAAACCTTTAAACATATGACTTGTTTTCTTCCCATTTAAGAAAAAAAATATTCAGAAAGTTACATCAAAGGATTAAGTAATGTACATAAAATTGCGTATTATATTTACAAGCTATTGCAGGGTCTTTGATAAAAGTTAAAAACATTCAAAACTGTGGCATTCATTATAACCCTCAACTCCTCTGTTTCCGGAGTACATCACAACTGAGTTTCTCCACCTCTAAGATAGATCATCTATACCAAACCCTATGAGATGTTTTAAATGTCAAAAGTTTTTAACCACAACTGTTTGTAACAGCAAAGTAACATGTGGTAAATACCGATCTAAGGTGGATTAAGCAAATGAAATAAGTAGATGTCGCCCAAAATGTACAACTGTTTGAATGATCATCCCATGTGTGGCAGAGATAGCTATAAGTTTGCTGCAAGGAAAACAAAAAATCAGGAACTGAATGTGTGATGAATAGATATGGTGAGGCTAAGAAAGCACTCAAGGTGATTTAACCTTTAGTATTTATCACAGATCCTTTGAAACCAGTATTCAAAAAACCTATCACAAACCCATCACAAACTCCAATACCAGAGTTACATAAACATGCATGCTCTTGCAAGAGGGCCTACAAAGGCGAAACTACTTCCAATTCCTTAAATACTCAGAAGCCAAAGGTTTTCTAAATACAAGCATTCAAAATCAAGCATCAGAAAAAACATCAACATCCTTGTCCACAAAAACACCAGCTCCTTCAAGTAAATATAAAAGTTCAGCCAAAACCCAACCAAAGGCAAATAAAGCTGGATTAAAACCATCAGATTGCACACACTACCACTGTCTGATAGCAAAGGCAATGTTGTGAACATCCATTGCAAATAACCAGTGCAAAAAAAATGGGGAAAACCTTCACTGGCTGATGGGTCCCATTATTAAATGGATAGTGGACATTTTCAAAACATCTACAGAGGAGGTAAAATTAAAACTTGTCACCTGTAAGCAGCCGATGTACTTCAAACTTCTGATTCTCATGTTAGGATCTTACTCACTTAACAGGGAAGATGATCTTGGTGAAAACAGGGGTAATGCATTATTCATTACCATTAGTTATATGTGCCACTCCTCAACTGTGCAACTCACCGCCAACTTGCAGGCAGTAATGACACACTTGATAAAATGGATCTCATACACTTCATGAGGCAACTACCCTCATCCTTCCCATTTCCCATAGGAAATTTTAATGCACATTATGTGTTTTGAGATCCAACAGCAATTGCCAGAGACTCACTGAATCACGACACATCTATCTTCTGAACAGAGGTCAAGCAACATATTTCACCTCAGCCACAGGTTAATTCTCAATCAATGACCTATCCTTTTATCCTCATGCCCTCAAACATATTGCATAGTGGGAAGTGGGCAATGATTTTCATTCTAGCAAGCACTTCACTACCTGGATACACATCCAGACAGATGAGATCCCATAAGGAGGTCACCAACGTATGTACAGCAGTGACAGTTGTGCAAAGAATCAAAAGCAAAATTCATTGATCATCATACATTGTCATTAGAACTATACCTACATTCATGGAGGCAATCCATAATGATAGTCCTACTAAAACGAGGAAAGGGCAGTAACTCTACAAGTGGTTACTATGATGTTGTTCTCAGAAGCTTCTTAGGAGAAAAAAAGAGAGAGAGAGAGAGAAACTGCTACCTAGTGTGGATGTCAGTGAGGAAGTAACCCCTTAACTGCTTCCAATGTAAATTCATGAAATATTGCTCTACCCTAGATAACCTGATCTTGCTGGAGGTGGCTCTGCAGAAAGCTTTCCTAAAAAGGCGGTAGTATGGGTAGTCTCTGATATTGAAAAGTGTATGACACTACATGGAGGTACAAAACATTCAGCCAAGTTCATATCTTGGACTTCAGCAAAAAATTACCAAGTTTATTGACATCCTCTCTTGTAGTGCGGCCATTCCATCACAATATAGGGGAGTTTTTATTGGCAGTGCTGGCCAACCTATCTGTTCCCAGTCTGAATAATATTCTGAAATAAATTTTCCTTACTACAGAATTTAGAATATGTTAATCATATAGGATTTGTTTGGAAAAAACCTTGAAAGTTGCCTTGTCTGCAGAATGATAAAACACACGCATGATGGGTGCGTGGGCCGAGGCTCAGCCATCTCAGCATTCCTCGGTCCTTCTAGGATGTAACCAGGGTAGAGTGTGACATTTCATTTCTATTCCACTGTTGCATTTTTCAGTAAGCATAACACTCTTCAGTTCAGCACAGTAGTGGTGTCACCACTATTTATCCTTCACTATTTGTTCGTAGTATGAAGGACATTTACAGGTCCAGCATCTGCTGCATGAAAAGAGACAGTCTAGTGATCTATCATCACAAACCTTTAAAACTAAATTGGAATGACAAAGAGAGGGATGAGAATTATCAGTATCTATTATGCAGTCGCATAATCATCAGGTACCCCAAATTTGATACAAAATGACATTAAAATACCACACTGAAAGAATTTAAAGATTTAATTGACAACAAAAGAGGAAAACTGCACAAGGGACAATGGACAGGATTCATTGCTCTGTACATCCAGAAGCACTTTGTGCTAAATTTTCAGGCATGGAGCAAGCAAAGAAACTGTTGGTGCAAATAATAACAGCTTCTGAAGTCACATGCAATACTCCACCGTCAGTTGAAACAGTTTTCCATGGAACTGAACGAAGAGTACGGAGATGCTGTGTATTACTGAAAAGTATGTTGGTTAAGTCAAGAGGCACAATTTGTCAATTTAAAACCCATTGTTGATGAATTTATGAAAGAAAAAGGAGCACAGGAAAGAAAATTAGAACATCAGGAATGGACTGCAGACCTCGGATTTTAAGTTCGACTTGACTGCACACCGCACACAGTAAGACAATGCAAGGTGAGAAACAACTTAGCTCTGATCTGATGAGGATGCATTTAAAAAGAAAACCCGCTCAAAGAAGTAAACAACCGTGTATGAGCAGAGCATATTAGATGGAGGGGGTCCAACAGCCGATCAGTTCCACTCATTCCACCAGGGAGGAGGCACACGGCTCGTGATGTCTGTAGTTCAACCATGCCTAGAAGGTCAATACCATGGTTTGATTGTGTCCATATTGTTACTTTGTGCCAGGAAGGGCTCTCAACAAGGGAACTGTCCAGGAGTCTCAAAGTGATGTTGTTCGGACATGGAGGAGATACAGAGAGACAGGAGCTGTCGATGACATGCCTCGTTCAGGCCGCCCAAGGGCTACTACTGCAGTGGATGACCGCTACCTACAGATTACGGCTCAGAGGAACCCTGACAGCAACACCACCATGTTGAATAATGCTTTTTGTGTAGCCACCGGACATCGTGTTACAACTCAAACTGTGCGCAATAGGCTACATGATGCGCAACTTCATTCCCAATGTCCATGGCTAGGTCCATCTTTGCAACCACGAGACCATGCAGCACGGTACAGATGGGCCCAACAACATGTCGAATGGACCGCTCAGGATTGGCATCATGTTATCTTCACTGATGAGTGTCGCATATGTCTTCGACCAGACAATCGTCGGAGATGTGTTTGTAGGCAACTCAGTCAAGCTGAGCGCCTTAGACACATTGTCCAGTGAGTGCAGCAAGGTGGAGGTTCCCTGCTGCTTTGGGGTGGCATTATGTGGGGTTGATGTACACTGCTGGTGGTCATGGAGGGCGCAGTAATGGCTGTATGATACGTGAATGCCATCCTCCGACTGATAGTGCAACCATATCGGCAGCATATTGGCAAGGCATTCTTCTTAATGGATGACAATTCATGCCCCATCATGCACATCTTGTGAATGACTTCCTTCAGGATAACGACATTGCTTGACTAGAGTGGCCAGGATGTTCTCTAGACATGAAGCCTATCAAACAAGCCTGGGATAGACTGAAAGAGCTGTCTTTGGACGACATGACCCTCCAACCACTCTGAAGGATCTATGCCAAATTACCATTGAGGAGTGGGACAATCTGGACCAACAATGCCTTGATGAACTTGTGGATAGTATGCCATGACGAATACAGGCATGCATCAATGCAAGATAATGTGCTACCGGGTATTAGAGGCACTGGTATGCATTAGAGGGACTGGTGTGTACAGCAATCTGGACCACCACCTCGGAGGGTCTCGCTGGATGGTGGTACAACATGCAATGTGCGGTTTTCATGAGCAATAAAAAGAGCGGAAATGATGTTTATGTTCATCTCTACTCCAATTTTCTGTATAGGTTCTGGAACTCTCAAAACCAAGGCGATGCAAAACTTTTTTTGATGTGTGAACATGTCTATTTCTGACCTTTTCTATCATCTTTCTATGGGTGATGAAAGGACATTAATTAAAGAGAGGAAAAAGAGTACAAGATAACAAAACAGTATAACAACAATATTTAATGTAGCTAAATTACAGAGTATGAAATTCAGCAAAATAAGGAATGGTTGAAACTGAATACTCTCTTTCCAACACAGAAGCTCCTCTTTCACACAACAATTCTCTATGCAAATAACTGTTCAATAAATTAAAAAACAACTTTGTCAGGTTTTAAATAATTTGTTCTACTTGAAGTCAGGGTCTTCTGAGTGGCTCTACCATGAGGTTATTCCATTATCCCAGACTCTGATTACCCAACATAGTTACGTTTCATAAAAAAGTGATGCATCAAATTGCGATCTACAGGTACATGGAGCATGCATTCAGCTCTGATGACTTTGGTCTGGCATGTAATTTTGTGTGTCATCAAACACTTTAGCATTTGGCATTTGGTCTATTTGAACACTTATTCAAAAGTTTCAAAATGCGTAAATTTTATACGCTGAAATGACAAAAGTCATGGGATAGTGATATGCACATATGCAGATGGCAGTAGTATCACATACACCAAATATAAAAGGGCAGTGCATTGATGGTGCTGTCATTTGTACTCAATTGATTCATGGAAAAGGTGTCCGATGCGATGCTGCATGATTGGAATTAACAGACTTATAAAAGCAGAATGTTAGTTGGAGCTAGAGGCAGGGGACATTCCATTTTGAAAATCGTTAGGGAATTCAATATTCCGAGATCCACAGTGTCAAGAGCATGCCAAGAACAATAAATTTCAGGCATTACTTCTCACCATGGACAACTCAGTGGCTAACAGCCTTCACTTAATGATCAAGAGCAGTGGTGTCTGCAAAGAGTTGTCAGTGCTAACAGACACGCAACACTGTGTGAAATAACTGCAGAAATCAGTGTGGAAAATATGAATATATATGTTAGGACAGTGTGGCAAAATCTGGCATTAATGGGCTATGGCAGCAGATGACCAATGTGAGTGCTTTTTCTAACATCATGACATCACCTGCAGGCTCTCCTGGGCTCATAATGATGTCTTTAGTAACAGCATGACATCACCTGCAGTGCCCATGATGGTATCAGTTGGACCCTAGATGAGTGGGAAACCATGGCCTGGTCAAATGAGTCCTGATTTTGGTTGGTAAGAGCTGATGGTAGAGTTTGAGTGTGGTGCAGACCCCACAAAGCTGTCAACCCAAGTTGTCAACAAGGCACTGTGCAAGCTGGTGGTGCTGAGCTGGTGGTGGTGCTGTAATGGTGTCAGCTCTGTTTACATGGAGTGATCCAGCTGGTCTGATCATTGACTGGATATGGTTACGTTTGATTACCTGGAGGCATTTGCAGCCATTCATCGACTTCACATTCCCAAATATGTCATTGTTCGCAATTGGTTTTGAAGAACATTCTTGATGATTTGAGCGAATGAGGTGGCCACCTTGATCGCACAACATGAATCCCATCAAACATTTATGGTACATAATCAAGAGGTCAGTCCATGCACAAAGTCCTGCAATGGCAACACTATCACAATTATGTACATCTATAGGGCCAGCAAGGCTCAATATCTCTGCAGGGGACTTCCAACGACTTGTTGAGTCCACGCCACACCTAGTTGCTGCACAACACCAGGCAAAAAGAGATCTGATGCAGTATTAGGAGGTATCCCATGACTTTTGTCACCTCAGTGTATCATATATAACAATAAGCTCTGAATTAATAACATTCCATGACTTCGAACAGTAACATATTCTCACCTTAAACAGAGAATTTTACATTTTTATGTGATTTTTCTACGCCAGGTTATCTTATTTCATGAGAAACAGCTGCAGCACACTGCCCACATCATCAAATATCCAGGGGTATTGTAGCTGGTTTAAGCTTCAACCAGTCACAGGGGGATGTCACAACAGACGGCTAGTGTAAAAGGACTCTACTGCTACCAACCATATACAGTTCCAAACAGCGATAGCTCAGGGAAAAATCACCTAATAAAAGTTGAGTTATTAATAAAATAGCAGACTTTGATAGGAATGTAAAGAAAGACAGGATAATAGTTCTGCTTAGTAGTGCAACAAGAAACAGATATCAGACTACCTGAGCAATCGATATCAAACATTCATCTCTGATGCGAGTATAAATGGTCAAATGTTCAAGAGTGTTGCACCATAAACTGTAAGAAGGTACATACTGAGCAAACAAAAACTGGTTTGGTTTGTGGGATTAAAGGGACCAGACTGCTATGGACATCAGTCCCTTTTTCCAAATACTAAAAACACCCACAGAGAATAAAAACAAGTAACAGAACAGATCACAGACGACACAGAAGAAGAGAAACTTAGACAAAGACCAGACAAGATGAACTAAAATCTCACAGAGTGTGACGGTGGTTGGCCGACCATAGAAACAAAAAAGGAAAAGCCAACCACCGAGAAACGCATTAAAAACTCAGATTAAAATCGTAGGCCAATGGCCAGAATCAACACAAAAGAACATAACAAACACTCAGAGTAAACGATAAAAACCCCCTGCCCAAATAAAACGTAAAACTAAGCCAGCCACAGCAGGGTCATCAGATAAAAGGGCAGGGAGCGTATCAGGCAGCGCAAATGTCTGCCTGACCACAGCTGAAATGGGGCAGGCCAACAAAATGTGGGCCACTGTCAAAGCTGCCCCGCAGCGACATAGAGGAGGGTCCTCCTGGCACAGTAAATAACTGTGTGTCAGCCAGGAGTGGCCAATGCAGAGCCGGCAAAGGACTACTGAGTCCCTGCGAGTGGCTCGCAGGGATGACTGCCACACAGCTGTCGTCTCCTTGACAGCACAGAGTTTATTACGCGTTGTCAGTTCGCGCCATTCATCGTCCCATAGCGCAAAAACTTTGCGGCGTAAGACTGCCCGCAAATCAGTCTCTGGGAGGCCAACATCCAGAGATGGTGTACTCGTGGCCTCTTTCGCCAGGTGGTCAACATGTTCATTGCCCGGGATATCGACATGACCGGGGGTCCACACAAAGACCACAGAGCGGCCGCAACGGGCAAGAGTATGCAGGGACTCATGGATAGCCATCACCAGACGAGAACGAGGGAAACACTGGTCATGAGCTCGTAAACCGCTCAGGGAATCGCTACAGATAATGAAGGACTCACCTGAGCAGGAGCGTATATACTCTAGGGCACGAAAGATGGCAACCATTTCAGCAGTGTAAACGCTGCAGCCATCCTGCAAGGAACGTTGTTCGGAGTGGTCCCCTAATAGTTAGCGCATACCCAACACGACCAGCAACCATCGAACCGTCAGTGTAAACAATGCCAGAGCCCTGATACGTGGCCAGGATGGAACAAAAGCGGCGGCGGAAGGCCTCTGGAGGGACTGAGTCCTTCGGGCCCTGTGCCAAGTCGAGCAAGGGCGAGGAACACACCATGGGGGTGTACACAAAGTGGCCCGGAAAGGAGGTGGAACAGTGAAAACCCTAAGCCCGGAGAGAAGCTCTTTGACGCGGACCGCAATCATACAACCTGACCGGGGCCGACGTTCTGGCAGATGGACGACCGATTGCGGGAACAGGAGACGATAGTTTGGATGCCCGGGCAAGCTAAAAACATGGGCAGCATAAGCGGCCAGCAAACGTTGGCGCCGTAACCGCAGGGGAGGGACACCTGCCTCCACTAGTATGCTGTCCACAGGGCTGGTGCGGAAGGCACCAGTGGCAAGTCGTATCCCACCGTGTAGTATTGGGTCCAGCACCTGCAACGCAGATGGGGAAGCGGAGCCATAAGCCAGGCTCCCATAAAAGTGAAAGATCGAGCTGTGCCAATAAATGCTCAATGGTGGCGCCTTGACCTGTCGCCACCGACCCACCCCACAGAGGGTTAAGGGCGTTGAAGTCGCCCAGTAACAGGAAAGGGGGCGGCTATTGGGCTATCAGCACAGCCAGGACATGCTGCGCAACATCATCATCCAGTGGAAGGTAAAGACCGCAGACGGTAACAGCCTGTGGCGTCCACACCCGAACAGCGACAGCCTCTAAATGTGTTTGTAGAGGGACAGACTCGCTGTGAAGAGAGTTAAGGACATATATGCAGACGCCACCAGACACCCTTTCATAAGCTGCCTGGTTCTTATAATAACCCCGATAGCCACGGAGGGTGGGGGTTCGCATTGCTGGAAACCAAGTTTCCTGAATAGCAATGCAGAAGAAAGGGTGAAGGCTGATAAGTTGGCGGAGCTCAGCTAGATGGTGGAAAAAACCGCTGCAGTTCCACTGGAGTATGAAATTGTCCATGGCTGAGAAGGCGTGAAGGGACTAGGAAGGCAATTTATGCCGCTTGTTCACTCGCTGCCACCGAGTCAGAACCCGCACGAGTGACATCCATGGCGTCTTCAGCAGACGCCAGAATCTCGACCTCGTCCTCAGACACAGAGCTTGTAGGAAGCGGTGGGATGGGTGCCACCGCAATGTCGTTGGTCTTGGGGACTTTCTTCTTTTTAGGCTTCTCCCTCTGTGCCTTCGGTGGTTCAGGCTTCATGGGCTTCACTGGGTCAGTCTCAGGGACGGACGACGACCATGAGGCCCTACGAACAGGGACTGGTGGTTGTTTCAGCCACTTGCGGGTGTCCGCGTTTCCACTTGTCAGAACTTGCGAAGGGAGGTCCCCAAGGGACCCCTTCCTGGTGAGAGAAGCCGAAGAAGTCTTACGCTTCTCCGGCTGGGAAGGGGGAACTGATGTCCCCGATGGTTTGGGGGGTGTTGCTCCTGAAGTAGATGGAGCAGGAGCAACAGGGAGTGAAGTGCCCCCCACAACCAAGGGGGCCGGTGAATTCTGACAGAGCTGAGGTCGAACTGTAGGTGACGACATGGTAGAGGTTCGAACCGGTGTTGCAGCCACGGCATAGGTGGATGGCATTGGCACAGGATGTAACTGCTCATATTTCCGCGTAGCCTCGGGGTAGGTCAGGCGGTCCAGGGTCTTGTATTCCATTATCTTCCTTTCTTTCTGGAATATCCTACAGTCCGGCAAGCAAGGGGAATGGTGTTCTCCGCAGTTAACACAGATAGGAGGCGGGGCACATGGAGTATTGGGATGAGAAGGATGTCCACAATCTCTACACGTGATGCTGGAAGTACAGCAAGATGACATGTGTCCGAACTTCCAGCATTTAAAACACCACATCGGAGGAGGGATATATGGTTTCACATCACATCGGTAAACCATCACCTTGACCTTTTCGCATAAGACATCACCCTCGAAGGCCAAGATGAAGGCACCAGTGGCCACCGGGTTATCCCTCAGACCCCGATGGACGCGCCGGACAAAGTGAACACCTCGTCGTTCTAGGTTGGCGCGTAGTTCATTGTCGGACTGTAGAAGACGATCCCTGTGGAAGATAATACCCTGGACCATGTTTAAACTTTTATGGGGAGTGATGTTAATGGAAACATCCCCCAACTTGTCGCAAGTGAGCAACCTCCGTGACTGGGCAGAGGATGCTGTTTTGATGAGAACTGACCCAGAGCGCATTTTGGACAAGCCCTCCACCCCCCCCCCCCCCCCCCCCCGAACTTGTCCTCTAAATGCTCCACAAAAAACTGAGGCTTGGTTGGCATAAAAGATTCACCATCAACACGTGTACAGACAAGGTACTGGGGTGAATAATCTCCACTGCTGTCTTTAGCCATGCGTTCCTCCCAAGGAGTGGCCAGGGAGGGAAATGATCTCGGATCGTATTTCTTCCCGTTGAGGTTAGACCTCGATCACTTAGAGACTGCTGATGGAGGCCCACCAGCGAGAGATGATGTACCATGCTTCATTGCGGGTCATCCGCTCTGATGCCACCCACTTCGACCAGGGGCTCTCCCCACGAGCGCCACCCAGCCGCAGCAAAGACCACCTGGCAGGATGGCCTTTGCCGGGAGTCCCGATGCCCCAGAGGGATAGGCATCTACTCCTTGGCATACGTGGGGAGGTAGCAGCTCAGGCATCAGCAGTGTGATCCCTGTGTAGTCAGGGGGCTACCACCAAGAGGGTACATGATAACCCCACCACAACGGACTGGCTACCGTGCTGGATGTTGGGTGTCGAAATATCCATGTACATCACGAGGGCAAAGATGGAAGTGCATAATGGAGGGAATGTATGCTATCCGGAACACACTGCAGCCAATGTGGCCGGAAGCTCGATGGAAGTCCAACTCCATGACAATATGGGGTGTGCCAGATCTTAGGGCAAGAGGGATATATAATACACCACGTAAGGCGTCCTTCCCCAAATGGTACGCACTAACAGAAAATTTTGAAAGATAGTGGTCAAACCCCTTAGGGGGACCAACACATTATGGCCGAAACATTAGAGACTCTTAGGCGCCTCTTACGACAGGCAGGAATACCACGGGCCTATTCTTACCCCCGAACCCGCAGGCGGGAAACAAAAACTGAATGAAGCCAAAATTAGACAATGGAGAGCCAGTTATGAAAGGTTCAAAAAATTCAAAGTAAAGTTCTGTCTACATTAAGAAGTTTTGGTCCTATGTCAAATCAATTAGTTGATCAAAGCAAACTATCCAGACAATCAATGATCAATGATCGCAACAGCATCAAAACAGAGGCGATGATGAAATTCTAAATTCCCTTTTCAAAACTTCTTTCACTGAGGAAGAGTGCACTGAAATTCCTCTGTCAAATAACTGCATGAACACGAAAATGAAAGACATCAAAGTAAACGACCATGGGATAGAAAATTAACCAAAATAATTTAACAGTGGAAAGGTGACTGGACCTGGTGGAATATCTACAGGGCATTAAAAAACTGTTGTTGTTGTGGTCTTCAGTCCTGAGACTGGTTTGATGCAGCTCTCCATTCTACTCTATCCTGTGCAAGCTTCTTCTTCTCCCAGTACCCACTGCAACCTACATCCTTCTGAATCTGCTTAGTGTATTCATCTCTTGGTCTCCCTCTATGATTTTTACCCTCCACACTGCCCTCCAATGCTAAATTTGTGATCCCTTGATGCCTCAGAATATTCCTACCAACCAGTCCCTTCGTCTTGTCAAGTTGTGCCACAAACTCCGCTTCTCCCCAATTCTATTCAATACCTCCTCATTAGTTATGTGATCTACCCATCTAATCTTCAGCATTCTTCTGTAGCACCACATTTCAATAGCTTCTATTCTCTTCTTGTCCAAACTATTTATCGTCCATGTTTCACTTCCATACATGGCTACGCTCCATACAAATACTTCCAGAAACAATTTCCTGATACTTAAATCTATACTCGATGTCAACAAAATTCTCTTCTTCAGAAACGCTTTCCTTGCCATTGCCAGTCTACATTTTATATCCTCTCTACTTCGACCATCATCAGTTACTTTGCTCCCCAAATAGCAAAAATCCTTTACTACTTTAAGTGTCTGATTTCCTAATCTAATTCCCTCAGCATCACCTGATTTAATTCGACTACATTCCATTATCCTCGTTTTGCTTTTGTTGATGTTCATCTTATACCCTCCTTTCATGACATTGTCCATTCCGTTCAACTGCTCTTCCAAGTCCTTTGCTGTCTCTGACAGAATTACAATGTCATCAGTGAACCTCAAAGTTTTTATTTCTTCTCCATGGATTTTAATACCTACTCCGAATTTTTCTTTTGTTCCCTTTACTGCTTGCTCAATATACAGATTGAATAACATTGGGGAGAGGCTAAAACCCTGTCTCACTCCCTTCCCAACCACTGCTTCCCTTTCCTTAATCTTTCTTCTAAGGTAAGTCCTAAGGTCAGTATTGACTCACCTGTCACAACATTTCTACGGAATCCAAACTGATCTTCCCCGACGTCAGCTTCTACCAGTTTTTCCCTTCCTCTCTAAAGAATTTGCGTTAGTATTTTGCACCTGTGACTTATTAAATTGATAGTTCGGTAATTTTCACATCTGTCGACACCTGCTTTCTTTGGGACTGGAATTATTATATTCGTCTTGAAGTCTGAGGGTATTTTTGCCTGTCTCATACATCTCGCTCACCAGATGGTAGAGTTTTGTCAGGACTGGCTCTCCCAAGGCCGTCAGTAGTTCTAATGAAATGTTGTCTACTCCCGGGGCCTTGTTTCGACTCAGGTCTTTCAGTGCTCTGTCATACTCTTCACGCAGTATCGTATCTCCCATATCATGTTCATCTACATCCTCTTCCTTTTCCATAATATTGTCCTCAAGAACATCACCCTCTATATACTCCTTCCACCTTTCTGCTTTCCCTTATTTGCTTAGAACTGGGTTTCCATCTGAGCTCTTGATATTCATACAAGTGGCTCTCTTTTCTCCAAAGGTCTCTTTAATTTTCCTGTAGGCAGTATCTATCTTACCCCTGGTGAGATAAGCCTCTACATCCTCTAGCCATCCCTGCTTAGCCATTTTGCACTTCCTGTTTATCTCATTTTTGAGACGTTTGTATTCCTTTTTGCCTATGTATGCAAAATTTTAGAGGAGATAAAGAAAACCTTCCTTTATATGACAAATATGACAGATGCACCGTTTCCCCAATATGGGGCCTTGAAGGATTTGACACTAATAATGTTTGGAGTTGGTGTTCAAACTGCCCTAGTAATGAATATTATTTTAAAGATGTTGCTAAAAATGTTGTTAATTTACATTCATGCACAACTGAAATCTGCGTGCTTATGCTTGTCTACAGCTGGAGTCACAAACAACTGTGATTAAGTTTAGGTTTGTTCTGTGCACTGAGCATTCAGTAGTGTTCTGAGCACTCTGTTGTGAATGTCTTAGCCAATGTGAGAATTAAATGTGACTGTACCAAGTTATTTTCTGAATTTGTCACTTATCATTGTTGGTGGTGCTGGTAAGCAACAAATTCTACATACGCAAATGAGAGATATAATTTGTAGGATATACACTTTCTTCCAGCACAAGGCACGTATATGCCCGTACTGCAACTGTTGCTTGCAACTAGCAACAATGCAGTCCCAATCCTTGCCTCAACCTGCATCAACTGCCATCATTTGTAATTTGGACCATAACATGCTCAAGACAATCAGATGTTTCATAAATAATGACTACAGGTTAGCAAAACAGGCCATCAGCTCTTCTGGAGTGTCTATCATTGTCTCCTGCACAGGATGCTTCATCTTCCTGGATAAAAATAAATCCTTTGTAGTGAGGCAAAATCTCAAAAATAATACTCATCTTGCAGCAGTCTGAATAGTGTCTCTGAACATCATTAGCTTCAAAACCTTAAGCGACACCCAGTGGGGAAACAATGCGACATTTTTCTCGCATGAAAAAAGTGTTTCTTCTTATCTCCTCTGAACACTAAAATTTTATGTACATTTCTTTTTTCCACTATGTATATGTTTCTACACAGAAATTGAAAATAAACTGCACCTCTTCTAACAGCCGTCTACCATAGTTTGTTGGAGGAAGTAAAGCAGTCCATGTGATTGGAAAAATGCATCAGCCATTCCCAATTTTAATAAAGGTCATCAAATAAACAAACACAACTATATCAGAGATGTCACTCCGTTGCAGAATTTTGGAACATGTTTTATGCTTCTGTATTATGACCTTTCTGGGGACATAAATGCACATGGATTTCACAAACAGTGTATGTTTGTTCATGGAACTTAGAAGCTAGCAGATATAGTGCAGGCAGAATACCATGGCTGGTAGATGCACAGATGACAGGGCACGCATGGGGAGAATGATAGTGGTGGGGGCTGCTGGCAGACACTATAGGGGAAATGCCGAGCACTGGAGGAGAAGTGCCATTCCAAACAGAAGCTGCACTCACATTTTTTGTAAATATTAAGCAGGGCCCCTTCACACCTACACTTGCATAGTGACCATTGAAAAAGGTCTGTCACCTCCTCTTTGGTTAGCATCTAATAAGAATTATGTCGAAAACGCAATTTATTTTTACCTGGTATGTCAACCATTTGTAATTTTTGGAGTAGTGTCACGAGTGGGGAATTTTGAGTCAAACTTACACATTACTCTTGTTGCCATGATAAAATGTGCTTCTTTTGCCAAAACTCAGCAGAGTTTACAGTCTCACCTCACTAAAATGTTGTGCAGATGCAGTTTATTAAGTGAGAAACTGACGAAAATTAAGGTCAGTATCTTATGAAAAAGCACATCCTCAGAACAAAATAAATGTTTAATGACTTCACTTATGTTGTTCCACAGCATTCCTCATTTCACCAGTTAGCAATTGCCCTTAAAAATTACATTCATTCATCAGAAAAGTCTATAGTTAGTGGAATAACACGGTAGATAATGAAGTTTTGCATAATAAACACACGGGAAAATACTCTCCTCTTTGTGTGCCATCATTTGCCAAAATGTAAAAGGAACTTTGGAAATACCCCAAGGAATTGTTATATGATCATTATTATTCATAAAATATACAAATAATCCAATTGATAATATAGGAAGCTCCACAAGACTATTCACAAATTATGCTGTTGTATACACAGAACTTGCAACATTAGAAAATTGTGGCAAAATAAAACAAGACTTGCAGAGGATTTACATGTGATGCAGAAATTACATAAACACGTGTAACATGTTGCACTTAAATAGGTGGAAAGACCTGTCGATTACATGAACGACAAACTGTCATTGGCAGCAATTAAATCCATTTAATATCTGGAAGTGTATGTATGGAGCATTTCAAAATGTAATGATGAAAGACACATGATGTCCTGAGACTCAATTGATGTATCCTCAGGATGTGTAGTGCACCCATGAAGCAGGGAGCTTGAGTATTTTTCCTCAGCCTGCAATTCTTATCAGGAAGGATTGTTAAGTGGCACAGAGGAGATCTAAAGATGGGCAGCATGTTTCATCACAGTTTTATTTTGTAAACATGAAAGTGTGTCATGGAGATGCTTATGAACTAAAATGGCACACACTGTGACAGAGGTGTGCATCACAATGTAGTTTACTACCAAAATTCTGAGAGTGTATATTGCTTTCTCCTATGTGTATTTTGCAGCAAGACCATGAAGGCAAGATTAGAGAAGGCTTACCAATAATCATTCTTCCTGTGAGCCATTAATGACAGGAGCAGAAAATATCAAAAGACAGTGGTACACAAAGTACCCTCTGCCACAAATCATAAGGTGGCTTGCAGAGTGTATACATAGCTGTCAATGTAGATGTAGAAGAAATGACAGGACACATCACAATGAGACGACATAAGAAAATTCAGGTAGCAAATCTTTATAAAAAGTGGGTGATTTCTGTACATACAAAAGAAAAGGAAGCAAAATTATGAATTTAATGAACATTTTATGACAGACTGACAGACAGGAGAGCCTTGGAAGACTCACATTTACAAATTACTTCATTTCATTACAGTATTATATTGGCAAAGTGGTTCCATTTCATTCACAAAATAATGTGCAAGATACAGTGTGCAAGTACAAAGGAAGAGAGAGGATATGAGACACTGTCACACACAAAAATATTTTGGAAATGAATATGTCACAGCTAATCAAAATCTGAATCAGTACAGGAACACACATTTTTGCAAATAATGGCTTTACTCATCAGTTATCTGACCATGCCTTCAGGATAACTAACTTTCATTGTCACTTATGTTTCCTCCTATTACATCCCAACAAGCACAAATAAGCTCAAAATCTACTGCAATGCATCTTCATTCGCTATTATTATGTAATTTTGGTGACTTTCAGGTTTCATTATCATCTTCATTACTGAGACACATTTTATATGGGAATCATAGACAATGTGTGTTCATTCATGGATGCACATGCATCTGTATTTGCCTCCTCTACCACGTACACATATAATGATATATTTTAAAGATTTCCATATATCACATTACAATTCCAAAACCCACAAAAAAATAATAATTTGTTGATGAAGTGGCACTTGTGCCTCAACATTACTAAAACTTGTCTGAATGTGAGAGAAAGTTTTTGAGACTTTCATTCCAGTTTGTATACCTTAGAAGTCTGAACAGAACATTGTGCACAAAGGCAAATGCTTTTCCTTTACTACCACCAATCAACTGATGAACAACTGTAGAAAATGTAACTAATTTTGTAGTACAGTGCAGGATCTGAATCGAAGTTTCTATAGGTTTTAATTAATGAAGACTAAGCAGTAACTTCCAGAATTAATTTGTCACTCTGCAGCAGAATGTGCACTGATGTGAAGCTTCCTGGCAGATTCAAACTGTGTGCCAGACTATGACTGTGCAAGTGCTCTACCAACTGAGCTGTCCAAGCATGACTCACAAGCCATCCTCACAGCTTTACTTTGCCAGTACCGCAAAAGGTGAAGGTCCCTTGTTCATGTCCCAATCTGGCACACACTTTCAATCTGCCAAAATATTTCAAAGCAGTTACTCATTTTCAATATGTTTGATCATGAATTTATTTGGCTATTGTAGACAAAATGGAATTAATTTAATACAATGACACTAAAGTTGCATATTTTCAAGATACAAAGGAATAATTCAACATTAGAAGAAATGGTTGTTTCATCCAATGTTAGAACTGTACATCATTGCAGAAAGAAGTATTACTTTCAATACTAACTGACATACTCAGAACAAATCAAGAAATATGCAATGTGTTAATCATGTTGTATCTGTCTTTACCCTAACCCTAAGACAAGTGAAGTATTGTTAATAGAATAATACAATCGAATTCTGATACATTTTCAAAAATTATAATAAAAAAGATAGTAAGCTTAGGAGTAATATATAAAGAAAGAAATGCAACTTCCATTTGCAGAATTATACCTTTTGTGGCAGCAGATGCAGTTTTGGAGAACAAAGGTAGCCCTACAGTGTACCCAAAGCCAGGGAAACAAAGGCCTACTGACAATCCAGTTTTCTACAAAGTTTCTCATCCCAATCTGTTCTCTCCGCCAATAGAAACAGAAGGTAAGTGCTTCATAAATGTCTTTGCACAAAGATATAAGAGGAAAGGTTTAAATCAACATGTTGCTAAGAACTAAAGTTTAATTCTGCTGACAGCTAATGCGAATAGAAGCGACATTACATAAAGATTGTAATATTAAACCTAAAAGTCTAAATATGAGGCAGTGAGGACCGTAAGTGCCCAAAGCAAACAAACAAAGTTTTGAGAAAAATAAATATTTGTGAAAATCAAATTAACAGACAAAACCGCCTGTCTCATAGGTTTCAATAGTTTCTAAACCAAATCTCAGTATCTTATACTTCCAATGAAAAACTAATGACCACTTTATGTTATGAAATATTAATTAACATTTAAAACTATATTTATTATTAATGTTAATTCACAAAATTTCCATGTATAGGCTAGTGACAATAGTAACTTTTGAGAGTTGTAAAGTTTGTTATTGATGTGAAACTAGAATCAGAACATAAAGAACTGATACTAAATGCATCACACACATGATGATGATCTATTCCAAAACTTTATGATCCTCATTAACATAATTTTTATTAAGAACATTCTGTGGCTTTAAGTTCAAATAAAATGACCAATACACCTCTGATTATGAAGCGTTACTACTATGTACATGATGTAGACATTATATTGTCACCCTGGATAGCAAGGGAGCAGCACAGACCAACAAAAATGTGCTTTGTGCTTTCAGTCAATAAGGTAATGAATACATGAGAAACTGAGGAGAGAGTTTTTTGATAATGTCATACATACAATGTGGGATGCAGATAAAGATGATAGGATGTCACGAGCATACACATATGCTACAATCTCAAAATCAATGACAGTGTGCTTAAGGCCCTTATAGTTCTCATTGCCTCAAATATTTCTGTAGTTGCTGCTAAAAATGGTGTAGGATCAAATTAAGTTAACTGGCCCAGTTTTTGCTTTTTTATTTTTTGCAATTGCACTTTTCATTACAGATAAATATTCAACACATCATTGTACTGAGTGTAAAGTAATGAATGGCTGAAAAATTTTAAGGTCCAAATTTAAATGTTAACAAAAGTAGAGAACAAAATGTAACATAGTTGCATAGAAGCAAGTGGTCCAGTCAACCTCCCGCAGAAGGTTAACTAAGTCAGGCAGTTGCATTAATTGCATTGTTGTCATGAAATAGTTTACATTCATGATAGATATCAATGCAATCAATGACTGCAGCCTGTCAGATACAATATACTGACACACAAATAGCAAACAATAGAGTAATAACAGCACACTAAAGGCTAATAAATTTCTAACACAAGGTGAAGTCATTATGAACACAATGAAAAAGTAAACACTTGTGTAATCACACTGATCTTACTTGAACTAATTTATATAATTTCAATACATCACTCTCTGGTACAAATATTCTTTCATATGCAGACACAAATTTCATAGTTCCTGTCAAACTAGAGTGAGAAGACTTATATGACATATTTTAGGACTTGCAAAACATTCTAGATCTACATCTACTCACAAACTATGCAAATCACTGTGAAGTGCATGGCAGAGGGCACTTAGCTAAGTGTCACATGTGGGGGGTTTCTTCCTGCCCAAATCACATGCAGAGCACGTGAAAAGGATAGCTTAAATGCCTCTGTGCATGCTGTAATTAGTCTATAATCTGTTGTCTTCACAATCCACGTGGGAGCAACATGAACAGAGCTGAAGAACATTTCTAGAAACTTCATAAGTAGGCTTTCGCAGGATAACTGGTGTCTCCTCAAGAGTCTATCAATTCAGGTTTTTCAATGTTTCTGTGATGCTCTCTCACAAGTTAAGCAAACCTGTGACTATTTCTGCCTTCCTTCTTTGTATACATTCAGTAGCCCCTGATACTTCTATCTGGTATGGGTCCAACACGAGTAGATGGGAAATGCAAGGGATTGTAAGCAGTCTCCATCATACACCAACTCCATTTTCCCAGTATCCTGACAATGAACCAGTGTCTGCTACCTGTCTTACCCACAACTGAACCTATGTGATCACTCCATTTCATATCCTTGAAAACTACACACCTGTACAATTTGACCAATTGCAGCTGACTCATTGATGTCATAATCATAGGATGCTGTGTTTATTTTTTCATTTTGAGAACTGAATGATTTTATTTTCTGAAAACTTGCACTTCAAATGCTTACCAGAAAAGTCTTGAATTTATTTCAGCAAAACTTCTGTATCCTCACGAACACCACCCCCCATAAATAAGCACACATTTCTATTTTCTAAGTTCTTTAATTCCAATATGAAGCTTACCAGTAAGGATCTTTTTTTTAATATACAATATATAATTGAACACAAGTCATATTTGCCTTTCCTTCTCATTTATTATTTAGTATTCTATTCAAAATACTTCTACCATTCTTGGTTTTACTTTAGAAAGCTACTTGCTTATGCATTAGATCACAAGCACATACATTTTTTGTATTATTATTATTATTATTATTATTATTATTATTATTTCCTTCAAAGTCAAATAACCATGTGGACTTTAATGTAGTCAGCTGTATTAATTAATGGAATCAGTTCTTTACTGTCACACATGACTTATTACAAT
Organism: Schistocerca cancellata; assembly: GCF_023864275.1. Classification (NCBI taxonomy): domain Eukaryota; kingdom Metazoa; phylum Arthropoda; class Insecta; order Orthoptera; family Acrididae; genus Schistocerca; species Schistocerca cancellata. Next base: position 411,205,534 of record NC_064626.1, on the reverse strand, counting down.
CTTTCGTTTATTTCAACACCAGATTCTACTGGCCTTATAATGACCTTATCAGAGTCCATTTACAGTAGATTGATGCATAACTTCACAGTGTTTCTGTTTTCCATATTGGTTTTCCAGCTGCTATAGCTTTATTTATCGATTGCCAGTTTTTATTCATATTTCACTGTTGCTATTGCCATTTTGTCATTTGGAACTAGTGAGTGGAGCTATGGACACTAGAAAATGGAATGCCAAGTGGAGAAAATTACCAACATGTTCTTCCATTTAAGTTCAACAGATGGGTGACAGCAGTGGAGGTAGTCAGAAACATTTGCACCATGTTTGGGGATAATGCCATTGGACAGAGCACACCAAAAAATGGTTTTCTAATTTTATGGAGTTTCGTTTTGACATTAATAGCTCTCCACATTCTGGAAGACCACTAGGCTTTGATAAAGATCATTACTCCACAATGATCCATGTCAGTGAACCTGAGAACTGGCAAATGTGATGAACTGTTAGCATTCCACCATAATGCAATATCTGCATGCAATGGGGAATGTTAAAAAATCGGGTATATGGATACCACATTCTATAAGCCGAAATCACAAATAATTAGTGGATGACCATATGTGCATCTCTGCTTGCTCATCATCAGTTGGCTCATGAACACCACCAATCATTCCTATCATGTATTGTTACTGGTGACTGGTGCCCACTCGCATCCTGATAAACTGACAAAAGATTCTAAACGAGTTCAATTGGGAAGTAATTCTGCACCCATCTTATTCACTTGATTTTGCACCTTCAGATTTTTGATTTTCCACACTCTGTCGAACAACCTCCAGATGAAAATGCACTCCGGACATGACTTGACGAGCTCTTTGCCTCATAACCACATTATTTCTGGTTGCAGAATGAGAAACTTACTGCCCTGTTGACAAACTTGTAAATAGTGAAGAAGAATATATTACTGTTGATTAAAGTCTTTGTTATGTCTATTTGCCGTGCTATTAAACTTATAGAGAAAGCTATGAACTTAAGCACCAACTCCTATACAATCCACCATCACTCTTCTTACCCTTTCGTGAAGAATATTTTACCCTTGTTTGGTATTATTCAACTAAATTATAGCTAAATTAATCACTCTTAGGAAACTGTATCAATCTAAACATATCATCATTCAGTGCACAATCCTCCTGCACAAAACCCACACCAGTCACAATTACAGCATGTAAAAAACAATACAAACCATTACCAGATTTTGTCATTTACAAAATCCTGTTATAAAAATTAACAAAATTAAATTCTAGTAACTTTAGTTCAGAACTTGTAATTTGATTAACACAAAAATTAATTAGAACAGTAGCTTCAATAATATGAGGACAGATTGCTACCCAGCATATAGAGGAGGTGTTGAGTTTCTGATAGGTGCAACATTTAAACTTTTAGGCAAAATAATCTGATCAGACTCAACACAAAATCAATGTTGAATACTGCCTGACTCAGTTCTCCCCTCCATCCAAACGTGATCCACCCCCACTTCCTAAGTTCGCCCTCTGGTAACTTTCCAGAATTTCTTAACCTTGAACCTTGCCTCAGCATCATTTCCCAAATCCGTCAACATGCAAGCTAACCTGACATCAGCAGAAAAAACCACAATCATCCACCTACAAACTATCCTGACCTTCTAATCCTAACTGCTGACAAAGGCTTCTCCACTGTTGTTTAACCATAAGGATTACCTGACAGAAGGACTCCTCCAGCTATCAGATTTGTCCAACTACAACTCCATAGAGCTATCCACCCAGGACACCCCATTGTGGCTGGTTATTGTGCCCTACTGAGAGAATATCTACTCTCATAGACCAACACCTTTCAGCCTATTACCCACAACTTATCCTCTTATATAAAAGATACCAACCATTTCCTCCACTGACCCTCCACAGATCCTGTTCCTTTAACCACACTACTGAAACTACCTTTCCAAATGCCTAATGGATTGCAAATCCTGGTCACCATGACCGACTATATCCCCATCCACAGTTACTTCAACTTTGAAGGCATCACATACAAACTAATCCGTGGTATGGCAATGGGCACCATCCTATACCAACCTATTCATGGGCCATGTAGAGATATTTTCCTAACCACCCAGCATCCCAACCCCTCACCTGGTTCAAATTCACTGATCCACATTCCTCCAGAATCTCAACCTTCTCCCCCATTCGCTTCACCTGGCCCTCCTCAACGCAACAAGCCACCTTCCTAGATGCTGACCTCTGTCCATATAAAACCTATGAACTACCAGCAATACTTCCACTTTGACAGTGCCACCCATTCCAAATGAAGAAGTTCCTTCCATACTGATTGGCCACCCATGACCATTGCATCTGTAGTGACAGGCAGTCTCTCTCAAAACATACCAAGGAAGTCACTAAGGCCTTCACAGACTGAAATTGCCCTCCCAACCTTGTACAGAAACAGATCTCCTGTGCCTCACTTCACCAGTCATCCACAACCCTCCAACATCCCATCATATGGCCACACAGGAGCATTTCCCTTGTGACTCAGTACCATCCATCACTGGAACAGCTGAATCACATTCTCCACGAGGGTTTCAACTACCTCTTGTCATGCCCTGAATTGAGAAATGTCCTACCCACTATCCTTCTCACACCTCCCACAGTGGTATTCTGCTGCCCGCCAAACCTACACAATATCCTCATTCATCCCTACTCCACACCTGCTTCCAACCCCTTGTGTCATGGCTCATATTCCTGTAGCAAACCTAGATACACGATCTGTCCCATACATCCTCCTCCCACCACCACCACCACCACCACCACCACCTACTCCTGTCTGCTCACTAGCATCACCTATTTCACCAAAGGCATGGCTACCTGTGCAAGCAGTCACTTGATCTACAAGCTAAGCTGCAACCACTGTGCTGCACTCTTTGTGAGCATTACAACCAACAAGCTGTCTGTCTGCATGAATGGCCACTGACAAACTGTAGCCAAGAAACAGTTGGACCACCGGGTTGCTGAGCTTGCTGCCCTACAAAAGGTTCTTCACTTCAATGACTGCTTCATAGCCTGCACCATCTGGATCCTTCCTACCAACACCAGCTTTTCTGAATTGGGCAGGTGGGAACTTTTCCTGCAGTGGATCCTATGTTTCTGTAACCTGCCTGGCCTCAATCTTTGGTAGTCACCGCCCTTTGCCCACCTATCTCCTTGCCTGTTCCCACTCCAGCACTACACAACCTTGTATTCCACTAATGCACCCACAGTCTTGTTACTTTCTCCTTTTCTGCTCCCTCCAACCACTGTGTCTAACTTTTCATCTGCACTTAGCTGCCTTAGCCTCGCCCCTCCAAGTCCCTGTATGCTCCCTCAAGCAGCACTTCACTGTCCCCCACCCCTATCCTGCTACCCCTCCCAATCCCCGTACCAGCCTCCTCCTTATCCCCGACACCAGACTGCTTTTCTCATCAAGCGCTGTTGCTCACAGTCAGGTCTCAGCGGTCATTGTGAGAGAGAGAGAGAGAGAGAGAGAGAGAGAGAGAAAGAGAGAGAGAGTTCTATTTCAGAAGAAGGCTTTTTGGCCAAAAGTTTCTTTGTTTAGCAATTCCCTACAGTTAATAGAAGAAAATAAATGTGGTTATATGCAAAACTTTTGCAAAAATATCTTCTTAAATTGTACCCTTGTCAAACATTTATTCTCCCAAGTGACCAACCATAGAGTAAATATCCTTGAGATACTTCAATACTCCAAGTTTTGGAACTGAGCATAGGGTCCCTTGTTAACAATCCATGATATTTGTGTCACTTTCTAGACCGTTTATTGTTTGTAATTCAATGTCACATCCTGTAATATCTGTAATCAGTATATCTGTATATCTGTATCACATCCAGTATTATTTGTTGTCAGTATATGTGTGCATAACATGATGTATGAGGTCAGTGGGGATGTATGCCATTCTTCCCCAGCCACGAGGCCAAGGAACAATTTGGTTCATAATCACAAGATCGCAAAGGCTTTCTAGTAATCATTAAATGTAAATATAATAGAGGGAAACATTCCACATGGGAAAAATATATCTAAAAACTGTCTGCTTGTGTCTGTGTATATGCGGATGGATATGTGTGTGTGTGCGCGCGAGTGTATACCTGTCCTTTTTTCCCCCCTAAGGTAAATCTTTCCGCTCCCGGGATTGGAATGACTCCTTACCCTCTCCCTTAAAACCCACGACCTTTTGTCTTTCCCTCTCCTTCCCTCTTTCCTGACGAAGCAGCCGTTGGTTGCGAAAGCTAGAATTTTGTGTGTATATTTGTGTTTGTTGGTGTGTCTATCGACCTGCCAGTGCTTTTGTTTGGTAAATCTCATCATCTTTGTTTCTAGATATATCATTAAATGTAAAATATTATATAAACTGAAGTAAATACTTTCACTTTTTGTCATGTGCTTAAATTATCACCGTTTTCTTTACTGGGTTTAGCACATCCCTAATTACGTTTCTTTATGTCCATGTCATTTTGTGCCTAAAATACAAATAATCTAGAATGAATATTCCTTCTGCAGTGGAGTGTGCACTGTCATGAAACTTCCTGGCAGATTAAAACTGTATCCTGGAATGGAGCTCAAACCTGGGGCTTTATCCTTACGCAGGCAAGTGCTCTATCAAACCAAGCTATCTGAGCATGATGATCTATCCGCCCTCACAGCTTCACTCATCTCTTACCTTCCAAACCTCACAGAAATTCTCCTGGGAAACCTGCAGGACCAGCACTCCTGGAAGTAAGGAGCACTTGCCCATGAACAGCATAGATCCCGGATTCAAGTCCCGGTTCAGCATACAGTTTTAATCTGCCAGGAAGTTTCATAAACCATTTAACTGTATGTAGCTAATGGCCTTGCCACATTGGATACACTGGTTCTCACCTGATCATCAAAGTTAAGTAACACTGTGTCCAGTTAACAATTAGATGGGTGACCCCTTGGGTGCATCAGGAGCCATTGTCTCAAGGACACACAAGTCACTGAAGTGGCTTCCAATTGAAAGACTTACCCCAGACCACTGAGCCATACAACATTATCATAATCATTATTATTTTACATTTATCTCACATCTTACATATTAAAATTGTAAGTAATTATCAACCCATGAGTCTTGTGTAAAATAACTCTTTTCATAACTGTTACGTAATGAGGTTTCAACCTCAACCTCTACACCAGTAACATAATAAAGTAACTTTTCAGAAGCAATTGAAGATGGAAGATTCTCAGTAGTCACAGCAGATAGCAACTTATCTATCAAATCTCTATTACAAGTAGTTTTTCCACTACCAGAGGACAACACACTAGCTTTTAATTCTCCAACTGTGAAGCCATTTTATTTTTAAATACTGTAAACATTTCTGCATTCTAAATTTTTACTCTTGTCAAAATTATCATTTGCCTCTATTAATTATTGCTCTACTGTTTGCGTTTTATGCACTGGAGTATCCTGCACTGAACTAGTAGTATCTAAATGATCAATGTTGCACTCTAATGATTCTTCATTCACATCTACTGAAATATCAATTTTCCTATTTTAATCTTATCTTCAGAATAACTTTCAATAATAATGATTAATGGATACTAAGCCCAATAATGATTAATGGATACTAAGCCCATACTAATTGAGATTTTACAGAATTTTGATATCGTCATCATGTACACTACCATCTTGTGTCTTCATTAGCATGTCTAATAATGCAAGGTTCTGAGGCCCTCCTAGGCAGCCTGTCTCATGTCGGTAGCTCCATGCAGCACCTGCTCTGATGTAAAGATGTCTACACAGAATATCTTAAACATAGAAATTATGTAATTCTGCGGTATTTAAACAGGTGAAACTTGTCATTGGTGGGGTGGTTTGTGTGCGTCAGCGATGCAGATTAGGTGCAACCATAACAGAGTGACATCTAGTGAGAGGCCAGACAAATGTGTGGCTCCTGAAGAGGGGCAGCAGCATTTTCAGTAGTTGCAGGGGCTACAGGCTGGATGATTGACTGATCTGGCCCCGTAACATCAACCAAAATGGCCTCTCTGTGCTGGTACTGCGAATGGCTGAAAGCAAGGGGAAACTGCAGCTGTGAATTTTCCCGAGAGTATGCAGCTCTACTGTATGGTTAAATGATGATGGCGTCCTCTTGGGTAACATGCAGGGTGTCCCAACAAGAATGACCAGCTTTTAACTTGAGACAAATGTCACTAGATAACTGAAATAGCACTAGATGTAATCGGCATGGTCTAAGGTTTCAGAAAAAATCCGCTAGATGTTGCTATGAGTGCTGACCTGGAGCGTGCAGCCAGTCTTGTGCAATATGGCGTCCGCACAACAGAAGGCATATTGTGTTACTGAATTTAGTTGTACTCAATCAGAGATTGCAGTTCAGCGGGCGTTTCATATTCGATTTTGTGCTAAACCACCATCACCAAAGAACATTCGACAGTGGTATAAACAGTTTGAAGAAACAGGTTGCCTCTGTAAAGGCGAAAGTCCTGGCCGGCCACACTTTCCTGAACAAACAGTGGAACAAATACGATGAGCATTTGAGCGGAGACCCCGCCAGTCTATGCGTCATGCTAGCCAAGAACTTGCATTACCACGCACGACAGTGTGGCATGTGTTACAGCATTGTTTAGCCCTTAAACCATACCGATTACAACTGGTACAAGCTCTTCGAGATACTGACAAAGTGAAGTGAGTGGACTTTATCAATGCTATTCTAGAGGGCATGGAAGATGACACTTTATGTCGCGGTTGATATTCAGCGATGAGGCAACTTTCCATATTAGCAGTAAGGTTCACCGTCATAATGTGCGTATATGGGGGCTCAAAAATCCTCATGAAACAATTGAACATGAACGTGATTCACCAAAAGTGAATGTTTTTTGTGCTGTTTCGCAAAGCAAGGTTTATGGACCCTACTTTTTTGAAGAAGAAACTGTAACAGGACAATCATATCTTGCAATGCTACGGAACTGGTTATTCCCGCAACTTGACTCTGACAATTTTATCTATCAGTAAGATGGAGCACCACCACATTGGCACAACAACATGCACAGTTTCCTCAATGCCAACGTGCCTCAACGTTGGATAAGGCGTACAGGACCGCGAGACCAGGCTTTACACTCTTGGCCCCCTAGGTCCCCTGACCAAGTGATTTCTTCCTGTGGGGATATGTTAAACAATGTGTTTACATTCCTCCCTTAACTTGTGACACTGATGAACTAAAAACCAGAATATCAGCTGCTATAGCTTCAATGACAGAAAACACCTTACACTCAGTTTGCGGTGAATTCGGCTATCAGCTAGATGCAGTCCGTGCAGCCAATGGAGGACATATTGAACATTTATGATAGATTTTTATAAACTTCTGTCTTTTCTGAGTAACTTAGTATGCAATTTGTTTGTGTTAAGCCTTTCTTCCTAATAAATAATTCTATTTAAAATCAGGTCATTCTTTTTTGGACACCATGCATTCTGGAGGTAAAATAGTTCGCCATTTGGATCTCAATGCAGGGACAACTCAGGAGGATGCTGTCATCAGGAGAAACAAAACTAGCATTCTATGGATTGGGGCATTGAATGTTAGATCCCTTAACTGACGGCCTGTTCAGAAAATTAAAAAAAGGGAAATGGACAGGTTGAAGTTAGTTACTGTGGGAACTAGTGCAGTGGCAAAAGGAACAGGACTTCTTGTCAGGTGAACACAGAGACATGAATACATAGTAAAATAGAGGTAATGAATGAGTGGGTTTAATGATGAATAAATAAACAGGAATGTGGGTAAGCTACTATCAACAGCACTATAGCCACGACAGACACGAAGCCCACACCTACCAGTTAGTACAAGTTTATAAGCCAGCTGCCTCAGTTGATTATAAAGAGATTGAAGAAATATACAATTAGACAAAAGAAATTATGTGACAGTTAAGGAAGATGAAAATTTAATTTGCAGGACTGGAATTCGATAGTAAGAAAAGGAAAACAAGAAACAATAGTAGGTGAATATCGACTGGTGAAAGGAATGAAAGAGGAAGATGCCCTTAGAACTTTTTGCAGAACATAGTTGAATCATATCTAGCACCTGATTTAAGAATCACGAAAGAAGGTTATATACCATGGAAGGGACATGGAGGCACTGGAAGGTTTCAGACTGATTATGGAATGATAAGACAGAGATTTCGGAAAAAGGTTTTTTCAACATTTCCAGGGCCATATGTGGACTTTGACCACAATTTATTGGTTATGAAATGTAGATTAAAATTGAAGAAATTGCAAATAGGTACGAAACTAAGGAGAGGGGACCTGGATAAGTTGAAAAATGGAGCACTGAGCAACAGCTGATTGGAACGTGGGAAAGGAATACAGTAGAAGATGAATGGGTAGTTTTAAGAGATGAAGTAGTGAAGGCAACAGAGGATCCTAAAGGTAAGAAGACAAGGCCTAGTAGAAATCCTTGGATAATACAGAAAATATCGAATTTAACTGATGAAACGATAAAATATAAAAATGAAGCAGGCAAAAGGAAATACAAATATCTACGAAATGAAATTGACAGGAAGTGCAAAATGGCTACACAGGAATGGCTACAGAATAAATGCAAGCATTTTGCGGGAAAGCTGAAGAGGCCTTTGGAGAAAAGAGAACCAGCTAAATGAATATCGACAGCTCACATGAAAAACCAGTCCTAAGCAACAAAGGGAATGCTGGAAGTTGGAAAGGGTATACAGGGGGTCTATACAAGGGAGATGAACTTGAAGGCAATATTATAGAAATGGAAGAGATCGAATGAGTGGAGTTATGGGACTAAACAGCGAGGTCATCAGCCCTGTGATTTCAAAGTTAAACGTGGAACAGACAGGGTCCATTAACAGTGGACAGATCCAGTCAGGGGAGTCAAACTATGAAATAATGACGAAGTCAAAACATATACAGCAGAGTGTATAATAGGCTAGCCCAAATCTAAAAACTGGGAAAACAGAGGGATAAAGTGGTCTTTGCAAGGGGAAGTGGTCATGAGTCCCAAACTGAGAAAACATGAAGAGAGGACCCAACCACAGCCACCCTGCCCCTGCTCCAGGAGGAAAGCAAAACCCTGTATCTGAAAATAAAATCCACTTTCACGGAGGAAACCAAGGACCAGATCAACCATCCGTGAATTGGTGAATTGTCTGCTCAAATTAAAGACAGGGAATCTGGAAGAGTATACTAGTACAGAGGGCCAAAAGAAGGAGACATTCTATCAATATATGGGATACCATCAGTCTGGCTCCACAACCACATTGTGGGGCAGTGTGTTACGTAAGAGGAAATAGTGAGTAGGTCTGGTATGATCAACACGTAGACAGCAGACAGTGGACTCCTTCTGAGAGGAGCAGAAGGAAGAATGCCAAACAGCAGTAAACTCCTTGATTGTATGGAGTTTATTACTGAGAGCAGTAGCATATCAGATGTCATTCTACTTTTGCACAAAGAGAAATTTGAGGTGGATCTGCATATCCACAGCTGGAATCATGAAAGGGAATGGGGTCTAAGTATCTGCTTCTCTAGCCAAACAGTCAGTCAGTTCATTCTCTGGGATGCCCACATGACTTGAGACCCAGAGAAAGAAAACTGAGCAGGTGGCACAGACAAGGGCAGAGGGAAGGTCATGGATAGCAGAGACCAAAGTGTGACAAGAGTAGCATCAGTCGACAGCATGCAGGCTGCTCACTGCGTCGGTACATACTAAAACACTGTGGAGGGAGACCTGAGTAACTGAAAAAGAGGGCCCTGTGAATGGCTAGCAGCTCTGCTGTTAACACACTACATGATCCCGGCAATAAATGGTGTTCTAAGCCAGTAGAAGACGTGAAAACATATTCCACCTTATTTATTGTCTTAGAACCATCAGTGTTGAAGACGGTGGCACCCTGGAATGCTGCAACATACAAGATGGCAAAAGACCATGGGGGTGACAGAGACCTTAGGACCCTGGAATAGGCCAGTCCTACTTGGTGGTCTAGACACCACGCAAGGGGGATGTGCAAGGAAATACAAAGGGTGCATTACAGTGAGTGGAGATGGAGATCCCGACAGAGGGAACTGAGACGCATTCCAACCAGCATTCCCAACCATGTGCGGGTATCAGGAGGGAGACATTTCTCGTTTGCAAAGAGGACAGGGTATATGGGATGGTCAAGGAGTCGGCGAATGGAGACTGCGTAGGGAACCAGGAGTTGGCTCAGTCATATTTGTAGAGGGGGGAACCCCGGCTTCTGCTAGCAGACTGTCAATGGGACCAGTGCGAAATGCACGAATCGCGAGACGCATCCCACAATGGTGAACAGTGTCAAGTATTTTCAGAGTGGAAGGAGCTGCTCAGCCATAAACCTGACTACCATAATCTAGTCTGGACAAGACCAAAGCATGGTAAAGATGGAGAAGAGTAGCACAGTCTGCACTCCATGATGTGTGGGCCAGGAGGTGGAGGGCATTTGCTTCCGCATGTATGTGGTCTTCAAGTGGCAAATATGGAACAGGCAAGTCAGCTTTTTATCAAAAATGAAGCCCAAGAAATGAGACTGTACTACCACATCTAGCAGCTGGTCACCTAAATATAGTTCTGGATTGGGATGTACAGTAGGTTGATAACAAAAATGCATAACCCGAGTTTGAGGGGAGAAAACTGGAAGCCATGGGAGATGGCCCATGCCGAGGCCTGTCGGACGGTGCCTTGGATCTGGCACTCAGCAGATGTTACCAAGTGGGAGTTGCACGAGAAGCAAAAATCGTTGACGTACAATGCCAGGGTAACCACATGCCCAACAGAGGTTACAAGCACATTGATGGCTACTAGTAAGTGTGACACTTAACAAAAAAGCCCTGAGGGATACTGTTCTCCTGAATCTGAGGTGTGCTGAGTGAAATGCCAGTTCGAACCCGGAAGAACCGGAGGTATAAAAACTCATAGATAAAAATCGGAAGCAGGATGTCAAAGCCCCAGTCATGGACACTAACTAAAATGTGATGGTGCCAAGCTGTGTTGTACACCTTATGTAGGTCAAAGAAGACTACGACAAGGTGCCGCCAGTTAGTAAAGGCCTGTCGGATTGTGGTTTCCAATCTGAGTAAAATGGTCAGTTGGAGATTGTCCTTTCCAGAAGCCACACTGGTACAAGGACAAAAGGCCCTGAGATTCAAGTACCCAACATAATCAGAAGCTAACCATCCTCTCAAGCAGTTTACAAAGTACCCCCTCAGGCTAATAGGGCAATATCTGTCGAGAGATGTTGGATTCTTGCCGGGATTAAGGACGGGGATAGCTATACTGTCTCGCCATTGCAACTGGAAAGCACCTGTGAGCCAAATGCAGTTGAAGACCCTGAGTAGATGCTGCCTCTGGGTAACATCCAAGTGTTGGATGATCTGGTTGTAGATGGAATCCGGGCCTGGGGACATGTAATGTGAAGAGGCAAGAGCCTGCAAGCATTACCATTCAGTGAAGGTTTCATTATAGGGTTCAGCGAGGTTGGGGTTGAAACACAGGGAGTTTTGTTCAACTCAGCATTTCTGCCAGAGAAACACAGCAGGATATGAAGAGGACACCGATGCCATCGCAAAGAGTGTTGCGAGGTATTCTGTGATGACCAATAGATCAGTACACAGAGCACCTTGGAAGATAAGACCCTGGACAGCTGACAGCCCAGAAGGTTACAGAGCTTGGACCAAACCTGGGAAGAAGAGGCATATCCCCCAGAGAGGAAACCACTCCCATCATTCCTTTTACTTTGCTTAGTAAAGTAACAAGCCTTAGCATGCAGAAACTTAAAAGCAAGGAGGTTGGTCTGTGAAGTGTGTCATTTAAATTGCTGCAGCGCCCGTCAGTGGTCCTGGACAGCGGCTGCTACATCTTTGGTCCACGACAGTGCTGGTCGATGATGAGGGGATCCTGTGGATAGGGGAACAGCTGTGCCAGTAGCATGAAGAACAGTGGCAGAGACACCATGCACAACCGCATCAATGCAATTCAAGAGAGAGGTGTCAAAGTGCACAGCAGACTACATAAAGGCCAACTGGCCCTGTGAAATGCCCAACATGGGGAGCTGCCTGCCCGGCGGCGGCAGGGGAATGATAGAATCACCATAAAGTGTTCACTGTCACAAAGATCATCATGGGGTGACCAATGCAGGGAAGCCACGAGAGCCGGAGAGGAGATCGTGCAATGAGTGGCACTGAATTAGGTAGGGGAACAGTCACTGAGGAGACATAAATCAAACCTGTAGTAAGTTGGTCAATTAGGAGAGGTGAGACTTCCCCAGAGGTGGTGGTGTGCTTTGAATGCCCCAAGGAGGAGAAATGGGGCAGGAGTTGCTGTATTAAGGTAGACAGTTCAACATAAGGACCTGGCCAACCTCGAGGGAGGTAGACATTGCAAACAGTGATTGCTGGAGTCGTTTGCATTCCAACCACTATTGCTTCCAGATTGATACTAAGGGGGATTTAGTCACTAATGACATCAGAGCAAACCAAAGTGCAGACACCTCCAGATGCTATCCCAGGGCCAGCACACTTCTGACAGAACACCCAATAACCAAGAAATGTTGAAGAGTGGTCATTACAGAAGTGCGTTTCTTGAAGAGCAAGACAGAATTCAGAATAGGAGGAAACAAGACATTGTATTTCCAATAGGTGATGATAGTATCCATTGCAATTCCACTGGATTACCATGTGGTGAGTGTCCAGGTTAGATATAAAGAAGCCAAAAGGAGGTCATGTCACGCGGTCTGTTGTCGTCACCAAGGATGGGGTGAAATCCATAAATCAGACTCAGATTTTAAGGGGAGAAATGGGGACTCTGGGGGGGGGGGGGGTGCTCGTTCTGGGACTTACGTTTCTTCTTCTTCTTCTTCTTCTTCTTCTCCTCCTCCTCCTCCTATTTCAGAGGTGGAAAAGGTCAGGGCACAGAGGGACTACAGGCTTCTTAGAGGTCCAGAACCAATGGAGAGAGGTGACCTTGGGGCGCACAGGTGGTATGTCTCGTGGCTGAGTTGTGGTAGTAGACTTCCAGCCTGAGACATGCCAGAGAGAGGCACCACAGGGGGCAGGGGGGAGCCCCATCACCGGTAGGTGCCGAAGATGAGGAGCAGTCAGGGAAGAGGAGTGGCTCCCGGAGTGGAGGGTGCGAGAACTGCAGGGTAGGGGAGAGGGAGGTGGAGGGGAGAGGGGGATGGGCTGGGGTAAGGAAGAGTTAGGAGGGGGAAAGGACGTGACAGATGCAAAAGTTGAAGAAAGTGACACCGGATGGAGTCGGTGATATCTCTGATGAGCCTCAGCATAAGATAGGCGATCCAGGGACTTGTACTCATGGATCTTCTTTTCTCTCATGTAAGTGGGTAATCTGGTGAGTGGCGAGAATGACAGTAATGACAATTGATACCCACAGATGGTGAAGCACAGGGGCTTCCCTCATGGAGTGTGTGCCCACAGTCACCACACAGAGGGTCTGTCATATTGCAGAGAGACATAAGCCCAAAACGCAAGCAATGAAAGCACCTCATGAGTGGTGTAATGTACGACTTCACATCACATCTGTTGCACATAACCTCGCTATTTTCTGGGAGAGCATCCCCCTTGAAAGCCACAATGAAGGTGCCAGTATCTATGTGGTTGTCTTTACAACCTGCCTGCACAGATCAAAGTAAATGAAAGCAGTGTCACTCCAGATTAGCCTGGAGTTCCTCATCAGTTTGCAGGTCCCTATGAAAAATCACTCCCTGGGCTATATTTAGAGATTGGCGAGGTGTAATAGACACTGGGGCATTGCCAAAACAATCAAAAGCATGAAAAGCTGCAGATTGGGCAGCAGAAGAAGTTTTGTTCAACAGAGAGTCCAACCGCATCTTACTGATAGACTCCACTTCACCAAACTTGTCCTCGATATTCTCCACAAAAAACAATGACTTCTTGGCAGTGAATGTGTCCCTGTGTGTCCTAGTACAGATGCAGTAGCAGGGAAAGTGGTTCATCCCTGGATGGTGAGCCTGGCCCTTCTCCCACAGTGTAGCCACGGAAAGGAGGGCTGCCGTGTCATACAAAGCAGCATTCTATGATTCTTCACCATTTGAAGAGACGGCCATTTCATAATGACCAGACTTTTGCAGCTTGATACGCTTCATATGCCAAGCATCTGGCCTGATACTACCCACTCAGACCAGGAGCTCTCCGAAGAGTTCCACCACGTGCCTGGCAGAGTGGCCATTGCCAACAGTTCCAATGCTCCAGAAGACAAACAACCACTCCTTGACATACATGGGGAGGGAACAGCTCTGATATGAATAGTGTGATACCTATGTTGTCAGGGGACTCAGACAGATGGGTACCTAACAGCCTCACCACACAAACCAACTACATGTGCTGGTGACCTAGTGGGGGGAGTGGCTACAGCAGGGAAGGACGAGGGTAAAAAAGGGGGAAGAGGAATCCACGGCAAGACACTAGGGAGGGAGTTCTTCCCCAAATGGCTCACACTAAAAACAGAAGATTTAGAAGTGGAGGTCAAACTCAAGCTGGTACCTAAACACCAAAAAGGACAAAAATGAACAAGCAGGAGAAAAAAACTGATAGCTATACAACACAAGGAACAAGGTGGAGAGCCTGGTCGACATAAACCAGAACAATGAGAGAGAGGAAGGAAGGGACAGCAGTGAAGGAGCAAGGATAGGGAGGGAGAGGCAGGATGATGGAAATGTAGCCAGGGAAGGAAGAATGGGCTGCAATAACTCAGGGCCACATGCGCGCCATGCACGATCTCATGAAAGAACCACGAGTCCCCTGGGGGTTAGAAATGGATGAGGTCATAGATGAAGGTGAGATGGGAAATATGATAATGCAAAAAGGATTTGATCGAGCTCTGAAAGGCTCAACTTGAAACAAGGCCCCCAGAGTATACGCCATTTCGTCAGAACTACTGATAGCCTTATGAGAGTCAGTAATGACAATACTCTTCCATTTGGTGTGAAAGATTTATGAGGCACACAAATACCCTCAGACTGCAGGAAGAATGTTATAATTACAGTTACAAACAAAGGTGCTGACAGGCGCGAAAATTATCCAACTATCAGTTTAATGAGTTATGGTTACAAAATACTACCACACATTCTTTACAGAAGAATGGAAAAACTGGTAGAAGCTGATCTTGGGGATGATCAGTTTGGATTCTGGAGAAATGTAGGAACGCACGAGGCCATACTGACCCCACAACTTATCTAAGATATATGAGTCAAGGAAAGACAAATCAACATTTAAAGCATATAGAGACATAGAGAAAACTTTTGACAATGTTGATTGGCATACACTGTTTGAAATTCTGAAGGTTGTGGGGGAAAAATACAGGGAGCAAAAGTCTTTTTACAACTTTTACAGAAACAAGAGGCAGTTATACGAGCTGACGGGTATGAAAGGAAAGCAGTGGTTGGGAAGGGACTGAGACAGGGTTGTGGCCTATCCCCAATGTTATTCAATCTGTACACAGAGCTAGCAGTAAAGGAAACCAAAGAAAAATTGGAATAGGATTTAAAGTTCAAGGAGAAGAAATAAAAAGTTTGAGGTTTGCTGATGACATTGTAATTCTCTCAGAGACATCAAAGGACTTGGAAGAGCAGCTGAATGGAATGGACAGTGTCTTGAAAGGAGGATTTAACATGAACATCAAGAAAAGCAAAATAAGGATAATGAAATGTAGTCAAATTAAATGAGGTGATGCTGAGGGAATTAGATTAGGAAATGAGACACTTCAAGCAGTAGATGTGTTTTCTTATTTGGGCAGCAGACTAATTGATGATGGCCAAAGTTGAGAGGATATAAAATGCAGACTGGCATTGGCAAGAGAAGCGTTTCTGAAGAAGAGAAATTTAACTCCGAACATAGACTTAAGTGTTATGAAGTCTTTCCTGAAGGTACTCAGGGTTGTCACAAATTTTCCCAAGTGAAATTCCCTGATATTTCCTGATTTACAGACAAGTTTTAGCATTTTTCCCTGAAAAATTTTGAGATCACAAGGGTAAGTTAAGGTGTAAGTCGACAATCTGTCTTTGCAGCTACGGTACAAGAAACAATAGTGCAAACGAGAAAATGTTTTTAAAAAAATGCAAACAGATGACATTTCCTGATGTGAGCAAAATCTTAAGGTCCAACATCAACATCTTTTGTAATGAACTGTTTTTAGATAGAGAAAGCAAACCAAATGGTATGTGTGTTTCATTAAGAACACAGACATTATTTTATTTCAATAAAACAAAACACATTTGGTGATAAAAATACACATTTCCTTGGAGTTACAAGACAGATTTGAAATACCTTCACTGATTTCAGAAATAACCTCAGAAAAAGTAGGCCCCTTGGAAGAAGTGTATAAGGATGGGAAGAATTGTGTAAACCAACACTGCAGGTGGCCACCAATAAAATGTTGGTTCTACTATGTTCGTTATTGTTGGTTATCACCACTGCGTTATATCTACTGTTTTACAGGTATTTTGAGATTTTTCTTTCGAGAAATATATGAGTATACAGCATAAAGACACCATTTTCTTCTTCTTATTGTCCATACTTTCTAACACATGAACTACTTTTTAAGTGCCAAAATGTACTATAACAAATAAAATGTCTGTAAAACGTCACACTGCATAACGTACTTGCGGTGAGAGAGTCGCAGTTCCTGAAATCCATTTCCCATGGCCTCTGGCATGCTGGGCAACACTGCAGTCCTGGGTCCATGCATAAACCATGAAAATCTGCTGCATTATGCCACACACAAACCGAACCAGCCAGCAAGCAGATCGGCGAGACTATATCTGATGGGCAGGGCCTGCACATTAGTGGGAACAGACACCCACAGAAACGGCTTGCGGTTTTGGTCCGGTGTGGACATCCACTCATATGGCCAGCTATTCACGAACCACAAACAGCATTATGATGAAATGAGACCATGGTGATCAATCCATGCAACAGATAACTTTTTCAAACACTCTGAGTCTGAACAATAATGAGGAGAGACAGCAGCTCACCATAAAGATGATTGCTGAGCTGCAGACAAGCACATAGAAAAGACAATCACACTCTCACAACTAAATTAGATTTTCAACCATACCTTTTGTCAGAAAATGAGAGCGCGCAAGTGTGCGCGCTCCCACACACACACACACACACACACACACACACACACACACACAAAAAATCTCTGACACAACTCGTGCACACACGACAACCATCTCTGTCCACTTTGTGTACAGTCTCTGAGAATCAGTTCGAAACAAACCGCTCCTCATGCCTTCCTGCCTCTCATCAACAGCTGCTAGACTAGCAGCAAGAAGTGGTGTCAGCACTGAGTGCAAGCTAAGGGGAGTGGTTGGAAGGAGAGAAGCAGTAGTAACAAGGGAGTAGGGAAGTGGCACATGTACTCAGCTGCACCCAGCCAGTGAAGATGCATGACACCTCAGTAAACAAACCACTTCACCGACTGAGACAAAAACAAGATTTTTCCTGTGGTTTCGTTTTTTTTTTTTTCCATTAACCTGTGGCAACCCTGGTATTTGTCTGGAGCATACCCTGGTATTTGTCTGGAGCATAGCCACACATGGAGGTGAAACATGTACAGTAAACAGGTTAGATAAGAAGAGAATAGAAGCTTTTGAAATGTGGTGCTACAGAAGAATGCTGAAGATTCGGTGCGTAGATCGCCTAGCTAATGAGGAGGTATTCCATTCTGTTAGTTACAAGTAATTCATGGCACAACCTGACCAGAGGAAAGGATCAGTTGATGAGTCACATTCTGAGACATCAAGGGATCACCAATCTAGTACCGGAAGGAACTGTGTGAGGGGCTAAAATCATAGATGGAAGCCACGAGATAAATACATTAATCAGAAGTATGTAGGCTTCAGTAGTTGGAGGAAATGAAGAGGCTTGCACAAGATAAGAGTAGCATGGAGAGCTGCATCAAGCCAGTCTTCAGAGTAAAGACGATGACAACAACAATAACAACAGCAACAACAACAACCACCTTTATATTAAAATTAATTATAGACACCGTTGCTTATTTATGGACAATGAGGGTACAGAAAACTTTGCACTTCTAATACTAATGGGAATTCCCAAATTTAACTCAGCAAAAATTTTGTACCTCTAGCTTTATGGTTATTGTGTAGTATGGAAGGTCCCTTTCATCACAATCTACTAAATACATATCTATCCAGTGAACTGTGAACTATTGTTTTAAACTTGAGCCATAATTTTTCTACAAGCCTCTGCCAGAGGTAAATGTTTGCTTTGAGATGTGACATGACTGCTAGCTATATAGTTTACTAAACAGGGAAAAAATATATTGGAAATACCTATGCCTTTCCCTTAGTATATGAAGCAGGTAAATTTTCCTACTGTTTTAGTTGAATCTGGTACTGCAGTAACCACTGTTGCCACTGAAATCAGTTTCAATAAGGCCATCAGCAAAGAGGTCAGGTCAGTTTGATGCTATTAGATCTAACATATTTCCATCACAGGTGGGCTTATCTGTTTTATGTAGCTCTCAGAGTAGGCATTTTCTATTGTTTCATAGCATGTCTTGCTATTTCTCAACTGACTGTTGGATGATTAAAGGCTCCTTCTATGATGACAGTGTGATAGGGGGACATACATACTAGCAAACTGAGATTTTCTCAAACATTTTTGGTCACATCTGAGAGTGAAGTGTGATCAACATAAAGATCCAATGACAAGTTTATGACCTCTTTGATACTGAGTCTTGTCCAAACAACACTGCATGTAACTTAAATTTCTATATTGATGAATTTGAGTTTCTCGTCTATTGTGAAATACACACCATCCCATTTCACATTAGTCCATCCTTTTGACATACACTTAAGATTCACCCCAAAAATCTCACTGCTGTCAATTCTGGGTTTCAGCCAGCAACATAAGTTTTAGACTCTTTGCCACAGAACTTAAAACCATGAAATTCCCTGTCTTCATCTGTTGAAAGACACACCACTAATGATGAGTTGTCATAGGTAACAGAGTATTCATTCACTTATGATTATTCACAGAGAATAGCTTCTGCTTAAGTTTTCATTCCTTTTGTTTTCAGAGTTTTTTGCTAAATTAGATTACTTCTTTCTCTTCTCTTCTTCTAATCTAGGTAAGGTATGGGCAACCTTTGGTGACCCGGGGGCTTGATTCACATACTTACTCACACTTGCAGACCACCTTGTCACACGATGTCACGGCACCGCTCCTTGTGCATAAAGTCGAAACTACAGCAATCGTAAGGCTGGGGTTTATGGAGTGACAAACTGATATGAATGGCATCCTGTTGCCATTGTTCAAATATGCACATTTTGCGAAAAGTCTGTAACTTTTTTTGCACCATTGCCGCACGCACATTAGCACACAGGCCAAGACTCCACGCTCACAGTGGAAATATGTTTCTCTTTGTGGTTCAAATATTGTGGAAGCAAAAAGGCTTTGGTTAAGTGTGGATTAAGCTAAACTTTCATTGGTATGTATCATTAGTTGTAAACCCAAAGCAAGCCGAGTGTTGGCAGAAATATTTGAAAACAGATCATGGGCGGAGTACAATGCAAGCACCTGGCTCTCTCTCTCCTACAAATTTATTCTGTGGGGCAGACAGAAATGAATCGCGGGTCAGATAAAGTCTGAAAGCCAGCAGTTGCCCACCTATGGCCTAGTGGCTTCTTCATTACTGTTTTTGTTAACAGCATCTGTCAGAATTATTGGTGTAGTTTCCTCAGTCAAATAAACTGGCAGATACTCTTTACATCCAAAAACATCTCTTTTCATTGGACAATACCGAATATCCAGGTGGCAAAAGTGAAGGCGAGTGCTCTGCCGAACAGTTCAATAACACCATAAATTGCTACTCACTACCTTATGCTTGCCACAAAATTACATTGTGTTGTTATGTGGATGTACAAGGAATATTTTTTGTAGTTTTAACAGAATCACTTACTTGTTGAAACTTTCTGGAAGGTTAAAACTTTGTGCCAGATTGAGGCCCTTTTGCGGGCAAGTGCTCTGCTGACTGAGCTACCCAGCACGACTTACGACCATTCCTCACAGCTTTATTTCACCAGTACCTTTCTTCCAGGAGTGCTAATGCCACAAGTTTCGCAGGAGAACTTCTTTGATGTTGGGAGGGTTGAAGATGAGGTACTGGTGAAGTACACCTGTGATAACAGATTGAGAGTTGTGCTTGGGTAGCTCAGTTGATAGATCACTGGCCAGCAAAAAGCAAAGGTTCCAAGTTCAAATCTCGGTCTGACAACAGCGTTAATCTGCCAGGAATTTCACATTAGTGCACACTCCGCTGCAGAGTGAAAAATTCATTCTCACTTACCAGTTAACTTCAATTAATACCACAGGGAACAGTGAAATATATTTGCAACAGCATAACATCAACCAAATGTACATTTGAAAATGAAATGAAACCTAGAAAACCACATTTATCATTGACATCATCACACATGTAACTGACAGTCAAACTAAAGACAGAATAGACATACAAAAGCAAAAATTCACTTAAAATGTTTTTAATTTAACAATAATTAAAATAATATGGGAGTTAACTATTTTAGCTGACAAAGCATTAACTGAGGAGATGAAGGGCTGCTAACATGAGATAATTAAACTTTCCAAGAACAATTTCCCCTACTTGTTGATTTCTCATTGAGTTGTGTAGTTAACCTCCATGGCCAGTTATCCTCATTTTACCCTACTGTGACTCTAATAAGAAAAATTTTGAGAGTAATGACTATCTTGTTACCAACAATGTATTTAATTTGTGCACTGTTTACCTTTGAGGACTGTGTTTAGAAGCATGGCATGAATATCAAGACACAATGTGAATAACTATTACTTTGCCAAGGGCTGATATTTTATAAAGAAAAAAATATCAGTACATTATCACTGCAACCCTTGTGACATGTGACCATGAAGTTTTTCTTAAGCTATTAGAGCACTAAATGATCACAAAGACTACACAATAGAAGTCTCAGAATTGTAACAACAAGTATTTTGCAATATCTAGCTACTTCAAAAAGCTTATCGCAATATCTAGTTACCTCAAAAAACTAGAACTGAAAATTAAGTAGTTCTTGCCAAATTTCAAAAGAGAGAGAACAAAATATTGCCTCAAAAACAATTTTTTAGCGTAGCAAGGGTTCACTGTTCATACCTCTGATGGATTAAAATTGTGTACTTCCCAAAGAGAACTAAGAATTATAACTGAAAGTCGCTAGTGTAACAAGATATATAGATTGATTTTGACATTTAATCCACAAGTTTGTTTCCCCTACTCTATCAAGGATCAGGGACCATCGCCCTAGTGAAATTAAACACAGATTTGGAAGACATAGCTTAAAAAGGCATTGATTGCAGAATAAATTTCTCATGCAGAAGTGAACAGTGCACTGGGAAAAAGAAGATACTGTCTGAGGAATAATGATAAGAGAGTTGCCCACAAAACACATAAATCTGTTTCATTCTCACTTAAATGACAATTTTCAGCTTCCATTTGCTTCTCTTAGTTCTTGATTATGTTAACACTATCAATTTTTCACATTGTTCTCTTCTTTTCTTGTGTACTTTATTTTGTCCTTCAAATTTTTTCCTGAACTTGCTTAGTCTCCAGGAGAGGAAAAAAATCTACTGTTCAGACAGCTCACACTCTCATTTACTTATTTTGAATGAGTGTGGCTATGTTCAGATCACTTTAGCTATTGTGTGTGTACTGTCATGTATCCTTAGTGTTATTTCTTATTCTGCAGTGGAAAAATGGCGCTGAGCACTATGGGACTCAACTGCTGAGGTCATAAGTCCCCTAGAACTTGAACTACTTAAACCTAACTAACCTAAGGACAACACACACATCCATGCTCGAGGCAGGATTCGAACCTGCGACCGTAACGGTCACGCGGTTCCAGACTATAGTGCCTAGAACCGCACGGCCACTCCGGCCGGCTTCTGCAGTGGAAAAATTTTTCTTAATATTATATTTAAGTGCTGCCAGATATATGTTGCATGCAAGACAAAACCAACACAAGAATTTATAACGTCCTTTGACACAGATCACAAAATGTCAAACAGAAAAATGAACAAGTTCTCATGTTTTGCCTTTGTGAAGTTGTTCTGTCACATAATACTGCTGAGTAAACACACACAACCATCTTCCTGTTACAGGAGGATTTGTACCTCAAGTGTCAAATCTTGATGGACCCTTCTACGAATCTAAATATGACATCCCGTATCATACTACAGGTATCAACATTCCTGAAAGTCACATCCAGTTGGATATAACTACTGGAACAATAATTCCGCCATCCATTACAATACTACCGAAACCTGAAAATGGTAAGTAGATTTGCTTTTTCTCTGAAAAGTAATATAAAAGTTATTTTTTGATCATGTTCTCACTAAGATAAGACATACAGCAACCACACCAAACTATAAACAATGAGACCTAAGAGATTTGTAGCTATTTAACTCTCTCTCTCTCTCTCTCTCTCTCTCTCTCTCTCTCTCTCTCTCTCACACACTCTGTGTGTGTGTGTGTGTGTGTGTGTGTGTGTGTGTGTGTGTGTGTGTGTGTGTGTGTGCACGGGCGCGCGCAAACTTCCATGCACTAATCACCATAATATTGAAACACAAAAATGACTGCAATCATGCAAATCATGCTCCCTGCATTTATATACAATTACACAAATTACTACAGTTCGCACAAGACTACAACTACTATGATCTGCTTTCTTTCTGCCCTGTCATTGTGCTTTCCCAGTTGTCTATCAGTGTAGTAAGGTGCAGCTTATTGCAGGATGATTCATGTAACACTGAACTCCCCTTTCATGCCAGAACAGTTCAAGATAATGAAATTTGATTTTCAGTGATTAATAGTACACAAAGAAGCACTTAATTTTGTTACATAGTTAATACTTCAAACTCTTAACACAAACTGAGATATGTAAAGTTTTTTGTATACTATTTTTAGTAGCATTTGAAAGCTTATGAATAGATGAGTAAAGATACAATATCTATTGTATAAAACATTCTTGGACTTCTTGCCTCAAGCTTTCAATGTCAGGAGCAACTGACTGTCAAAATATCTGCTGTGGTGGCCTTATATAGCCCAAAGGTAGTTCTGATTGGTAAGTAGTTACATCATGCTGCTGCAGATGGTGTCAACATCTGCACTGGTGGTACCACTGCTCCTGTCGTAGCATAAATGTTGCGACGAATATCTCTAGCTCTTCTCTGCATCGAGAGCTCACTTTCATGCAATTATAAGATTATATCTGGCATAATGGTTGACAGTTTTCTTGCACATTCTTATTCCTACAGCCTCTATAATTAAAGAGTCTCAGTAAGTGAGATCTTGGGACACAACTTCTGTTTCGTTGAACAGTATTTTATGTTTTTGATGCTGTGCTCAGCAACTACAGATTTCTCCAGTTCTCAATTTTTAATATGCCACTGATGTCATGCACAGCAGTCAGAAATGTTGCAGATGGACTGAGCAATGTAACTGCTTCCACACTTACATGGGATGTTGCAAATCCCAGGAATCCTGAACCAGAGACTGTCTTTAACAGAGCATAGCATCTGCTTTATCTTCTTAGGAGGTCAGAAAATAAATCTGATGCCTCTCTTCCCAGGACTCTGCTTATTTTGCTGGATGTAATGCTGTAGAAGGGAAGTAATGCAACCAGTGGCTCATCGTGTGAATGTCGAACATTTTCACATTTCCTTTTCTTGGAGAATGCTGACTTGATATCACGAGGCCCATAGCTGTCAAGGACAGTCTCAGCCCCAGGATTCCTGGGATTTACAACATTCCATGTGAGTGCAGAAGCAATTACATCGGTCAGTCCATCCACAATATTTCTGACTGTTGTGCAGGACATCACTGGCATATTAAAAATTGAGAACTGGAGAAATATGCAGTAGCTGAGCACAGTCTCACAAACAAACATAAAATACTGTTTGACAAAACAAAAGTTTTGTGCCATACTCCCATATACTGTGACTCTTATAATTAAAGAGGGTATAGAAATAAGAATATATGAGGAAACCTTCAACCGTGGTGGTGAATATAATCTTAGCAGTGCATGGAAGCGAGCTTTCGGTGCAGAGAAGAGCTATGTTTATGCTACAGTGGTAGTGGTGGTGCTATCACTCCAGGCACTGACACCATCTGTTACAGCATGATGCAACTACTGACCATTCAGAAGCTGTCTTTGGGCTGTATAAAGCCAACACAAACAAACATGAGTAATATGTGGAACATTTAACTCCAGCAATACAATGAAACTAACAGAACAACTGTAGGAAGTAGAGTGTTTTGGGTAAGGACAAATTAAATACATGACAAGAACAATCATGATAGCACTTCAAACAAATATTTGTCCAAATGTGATGTACATGAAATCACCAATCAAAAAATGCAAAAATCACACACCACTGGTATCATGCATTTCACTACACACACATAGCTCAAATTAAGAATACTGGGAACCCCACACAACTTAAAAGCCAGTATCTCAAATTTTGCTTGACTTATACAGTTCAAATGAAGCCCATGAACCAACAACCCACAATTAGCAGAACTAAGTATAAACAAAATCTAAGGAGACCAAAATAACTACAACACACTCCACGATACCACTATAAACTACTAAATTGTAATTTCAACCACCAACACAAACCACAAAATCATAAAAAGGTACTCAAGATAAATATTGATATTTACATCCCAAAGAAAACTACTAACTCAAAGAAACAAACAAACAAACAAACAAACACACACACACACACACACACAAACACAAGCACACTCATTAGAAATCCAAAATAACCATCACCGAAAGCCCTTAAAAACACTGCTACATACATGAGGGGAGATTGGGACAGTACGATGGTTGTATAGGGGCTTCTCAGCAAAATTTCTGCAGCATAGATAAAACCACCTTGGAAAAACGTTGCCAAGGTTGTTTTGGGTATGTTGTAAAAGTTTTGTTGGGAAGTCCTTACGCTTTACCCATCCTCCACACAGTCCGAATATCTCCCCATATGATATCCATATTTTTGGAGCCCCAAAGAAAGGTATTTGTTGCCACTGATTAGCTTTGGATGTAGAGGTGCATGCCTCGGCACAATCATGGTTGTGTAGCCAACCACAAACATTTTTCCATGACAGCATTGACAGTCTTCTCACAGTTATGGTGATTCTTTCAAAATAATAAACAGTTTACTTATTTTATTTCATGTCTCGTTTCCATATGACAGTCCCTTATACTACACAATATGTATGTTCATTAATGCCCTGTCATACCCTTATTCCTCTTTTAATAAGAAAAATAGCAAAAAGTATGAATGTAACACTAGGGGCAAAAACAACTTCTACAAAGATCTGAATGTGTTAACATTAGCACAAAAAGGGGATGGACATATAAGTATATATGTATTCAGCAACCTACCTGAGCACTTAAATGTCATGTTATGTAATGTAGTGAGTTTAAAGACTAAATTAAGGAACTTTCTATTGGGCAGCTCCTCCTCCTCCACTGAAGAATATAATTACAGAAAACCTTAAATTTAATATCTTCAGATTTTGTAGTCTTGTCTTCCTCAGTTGCGTGTAATATTTAGGGTATATTGATAATTTTTATTTTATGGACCATCACAAACCAAAACATTGCATCAAAACAAGTGTCAAGTTCATAGTGCTGTGAAATGTGAAGAAAAAACTGCAAATTAGCATTTAGAAGAAGAACAATGCCAAAAATGTGACAGGAGCGTAATATGTAGGAAATCGTCCATGCAACCTGCCACTGAAGATGTCTTACAGAAAATAAAGGCGGAACATGTATGGCACTTAACTTGTGTTTCATTCAGTTGCTGTCAGACAGTCCATAAAGTAAAAATTATCAATATACTTAAATTTAATGTTTTAGGTTACTAGTAAATTAGAATTAGCACTGTTACGCATCAATATAATGTCATTGCACTGTATTGCACTTAAATTATTACTGACTTATTTCCACATCCCAGACATGAGTCTATGTGGGATCTATGGAACATGACTAATGTAATGTAATACCAAAACTGTACCACATGCATGAACTATACTTGTGTGCCTAGCACATTTCTTTGTAGCTCTACCTTCCAGAAGGGCTTTATGAATATATCTTTAATGATGAGGACAGTATTACAAACATTTTGAATACTGTACAACAGCCAAGATGGCAACTGGGAGAGAATAATCAGTTCCGCTACCCCTCTTGTTCCTCTAACAACTTATGGAAAGCTTTTCCTTTCGCCCATGGCAAACATACTATGTTACCACATCACATTTTCTACTGTAGCTTCTGTAGTATCGTAAGAAACATCAATCAACAAACAAAGGGTATTATTACCTGACCACAATATTACTGCATTTGGTCTTCCATGGCTGTTATCAGAAACACACGATATTACAGTAAATAAGTACATTGGTACTGCGGAAAACACATCACACTGTGAAAGCTTTCTGGAAAGATGTGGATATACTAACAAACGGTTCAGCATGTCCTCGTGAAACCTCATTACAGGCCGACCAAAGTGACCTCATTCCCAGGTGCAGTAATATTGTGGTCAACTAGTACTGACAATGTCACAACACTGCACTTTGGAAATACTGTTACCACTGTGCCACTTACTTTTGTTCATGTAAGGAGCTATAATCACAACTTTACTGCAGTATTATTTGATGGCTGTTGGCTATTGTGTGGGGGCACAAGTGTACTATGTGCCAGGAAATTATTAATTTCTTCAAGCTAAGGACTAGGGTGGGAATATGACATATGAGAAACATGCAGAAAAGATTAAATGGATATTTTCCCTATTTGTCTTCACAGCTGTCACTTCTGCTAACCTCTAGCTCATCAGTAAGTCATTATGTGCATCTGTGTGAAAAGAGTTAAAACTGTGTGTTGGACCAAGACTGTTCTTTCACAGGCTGTGCGCTACAAATTACCTCATCCGAAAATACCTCATGGACCAACTTAAGGCTATAATCTGTCACACAGCTTCAAGTATGTTCCTGTCCAGAGTACAGCATAAACTACTGCACATAATAAACATGTAGAACACACCCTACTTCAAAGGGAGTAAGCAAACACATTTTTTGAACAACCAAGAGGCTGTGGATATGACACAATCTCCGTATTATTCAGTCTAGCGGAGATGAAAGTCTAGAGCACTGTGACGGAGCTCCTCTAGAGTATTAAAGGATTTCTAAGAAAGAGGAGCATGGCACACAAAACTGAAATTTCAGTAAGCTCACCAGGAACACTCAGATGGCACAACTGGCATCACAATGACAGTGCGACACAGTGCTGAGGGCTCAAATTGCAGACCATCACAATGTATTAACACTGTTAACATACCAAATACAATCAATGTAGCACAATTCCTCAGAGTTCGAGAATTCATTCACAATCTATTTTAATCATCATCCACTTACTGGAATTTAAACTCAATTATTCTTGACCTACAGCTTCCTTCTGGTGTATGAAGACAAGATTATGAATGCACTGCATACAACAAAATGGAAATAGCTTACAGTCACTTACAGATGCAATACAATGAGTGAATCTGGATAATTTCACACTTTTCTCAATATTTGAGTACAGGTGGAACTATCATGTATAGTACCCTGTAAATGTCTGACAGGGTGACTTGCAATCAAGGATATTTCTGGCATGCAAATGGGCACCTGACAGAAGTTACTAAAATGTGAATAGAATAAAAGTTTGTCCATTGGTCAAGATTTAAAACTGCTCTAAGGAAATGAGATTCGTAATCACTCCACCACAAGGATGCATTTATACAGGTACTCTACAGCAATCCAAGATATCCCAGAGGCTCTACATATGAAATAGAACATCAGAACAAACAGTTGTGAATTGGGAGAAGTGGGAAGTGTACACTGATGCAAAGCTGGGATACCACCCGTCAGCTATGACTCGTGACTTAACCATATTTGTGTGAAGTCACTGAGCCCTTACGTGTTTGAAATGGATTGTATTTGCAGATGGTGTGTTAAGAGTAAGTAGTGGCCCACTCTAATGTGTTAAGTTTATGTTTCTAAATGGCTCATAAGGGATGTCAATGGACTATGCACTATGCTGTGTGTTATTCGGTGTGTTGGAAGTTTCTTTTTGTTGCCTTGTCAGTGAATTATTTCGTAGTTAGTTATTTGCTACTGATTTTTCCAGTTTTCAAATTGTTGAATTATTTGTGTTGCTAATGGCTGGAACATTATTTTAGTGTTATGTTTGGTACTAGGAACGATTCTTGCAAAGAAATCTACTAGTCATTCATTCATTGCTGCTGTGGGCAACACTGTGGAGTATACATTTAAATTTCTCCAATTATACGGCCTCAATGGCAGAATGTCTGAAATATCAGCAGTGTGCAGAATTTATGAAATTGTTGCTTCTCAAACCGGAAATCTACATCTACATCTATACTCTGCTAACCATCACGAGGCGCATGGCATAGGGTACATCCCATTGTACCAGTTGTTAAAGTTTCTTTCTGTTCCATTTGTGTGTGGAATGTGGGAAGAACGATTCTTTGAATGCTTTTGTGTGTGTAGTAATTATTCTAATTTTACCTTCACGATATGTGGGGGCCGTAGTATATTCCTAGAGTAATCGTTTGAACCCAGTTTTTTAAACTTCAATGCTAATAGACTTTCTTGGGATAGCTTATGTCTATTTTCAGGAGTCTTCCCATTCAGTCACCTCAGTATCTCTGTGACACTCTTCCATGGATTAAACAAACCTGTGACCATTCGTGCTGCCCTTCTCTGTACACGTTCAATGTCCCCGGTCAGTCCTATGTGGTAGGGTCCCACACACTTGAGCAATATTCTAGAACTGGTCGCATGAAATTTTACATTTCTTAACATTTAAAGCAAGTTGCCAATCTCTGTACCTTGCTGAAATCTTAAGATCTGACTGAATATTTACACAGCTTCTTTCAGGTAGTACTTCATTACAGATAACTGCATCATTTGCAAAAAGACCAATTTTACTATTAACATTGTCTGCAAGGTCATTAATACACAATATGAACAGCAATAGGTGAATGAGTTTATGTAAGGTAATTAATTAGATAAAAAAAAATCTACTCACCAAGCAATGGCAGAACACACATATAATAGATTATAATTAGGCAAGCTTCCAGAGCCAGTGGCTCATTCAGGCAGAGGGGGTTGTGTAATATGCACATGGTGTATTCTAGGTCTGTACTGTAAGAAGTGTAGTGTGTTTCTGTATGAACAATTTTCTTTGAGATGTGGGTATCGAAATTTATACTGGGAATCATGGAGTGGGTTGTTGTATTTTCATCTCTTTAGGTTTTGATGACATTTAGTTGTGCTAGTTGTGTTGTTGGTATCATGGGCTTTGTTTGAGCTATATAGGTCAAGGGAAATTTTGCTATATCAGATCTTCAAGATGTGTGTGGGTTCCTGGTACTGCAGTCTTCATTTGAGTTATATAGGTCAAGCAAAAAGCACGATACCAATGGCACACTTTTTTTTCCTTTTCTTTGGCTTATTGTTGAGGATTTTGAGTGCACCATTTACATGTTAATTTTCATTGTGGAATTGAGTCATGATTGTTACTGTCATGTATTTAGTTTGTCCCTGCTCAAAACCTCCCACTTCAACTTGTTGTCCCATAAGTGTTTCATTCTATTCCTGGAGTTAAATATTCATGTGCTATTGTTGTTTGTTTGTGAGCATAATGAGTGACTTCTGGTCATCATATCAAATACCCCCTCCCCTCCAAGTACTGGTGTCTACTACCTTGATGACGTCGTGGGTAAAAGTTGATGGGTAGTATCACAACCTTTGTTTGTCCCACCTGTTAAAAATCATAATTATCTTAGAGATTCCATACATTTCCAAACACATTTTGGGCTGTCCTAAGAACTTTCACTCCCCTTTGTCAGCCATTAGTCTCTTGAATTGACTGAAGTATGGATGCCTTTTCAGAAACAAGAATACAATTAATAATGAAAAAATTTTAAGCCACAGTAAAAAATCAAGTATTGGATGCATGGGAGGCTTCGACAACCAATGTAGCAATCACACAAATATTACCATTCTTTTCACTCTGCTTTTTTTTACTCTTTAAATCTACCATCACACCCTCTCCTTCTTCTGAGAATGAGATGATTTAGGATAGAGATGTTTTTTCACCTGGGTCTGCTCTGAAAAATGAAGATAGGGATGAAAAGTGGTGTTCTGGGTTCAAGCGTGCAACTGCCAAAAATTTCAATTGTGGCGACAGAGAGAATCTGCAAAGTAGATGAGATTTCGGTTAGGTGGGGTGCGAAAGTTTGGCTGTGAGTTGGTAAAGCCAATGGATTTGAATATAAAACTCCTTTGTGTTGACAGCATAGCTCACAGACTAGGTTTACTGCTAAAACAATTTGTTCTATAATTAATTCACATCATTATGGCAACAGCCAGACCCCCCTTCCTTACTAATACAGCACTATACAATTTAAAACCTCCAATTACTACTTTGGTGCATACACCACATGTTTTTGCAAAAACTATCACAAAAGGTCATACTATAACTTTTTCGGGTTCTGTTGTAGTCTCAGATTTTATTTTCACATTTATCAGAACAAATCAGCAGATGTCACCATAAACATCTGTAAGTGCTACTTCATTCCAATATGATCATCTACATAACTACATTCTTTTCTCAGGGCTCAAAGAAATGATAAGAATTATAAAACTGTTTGTTATCTATCCTTTATTGGATGTGTGGTGCACCTTTTTTTTTCCTCTCATGTCACTGCAATTTAAAAAAAAATGAAAGACTAGTACTTCTGGATATAACCATAGAGTTATAAATTATTGCTGAGCCGAAACACAACAATTGTCTGTTCTCTAGTTTCCATTTTGGTACAATGATACCATTGATCAAGAGTCTAACTATAAGTTCACCATTTGAAATCAGATCAATTTGGGCACATGAAGTCATTAAAGAAGTGATTTTGCAACGTGTTAGACTGATATATTTTTATTACTTTTCAAGTTAGCACACGGAGACTTGAACTACACTTCTCCAAACGCTAAGAATATAATTTGTGGAGGAATATGAACGACCCCTTTACGCACAAACAATACTTCTAAAAAATTAGACTTCACAAAAATGTTAGGTTTCGTCTGATGTGAGCTACTCTCTGTGTTTGACGCACCACAAACCGAAGTTTACAGCATAACTTCACAAATAGAACTCGCTGACAAGTACTTTACGTGCGATGTAACTGCTTTTAACACGGGGAGGAGAGGCGTACGTGCAAACTATTTTTTTTACAGTATTTTACCGAAATACTCCCCAAAGTTTAAAACAACTTAACTGCCAATCTACACGATAAAAGTTGATCACAACAATGCAGTTAGTGCTATGTACGACAAACATATTGTACGTACGAAATGCTTACTATAAAATACCGCTCATTATCAATCAAGCGCAAATGTAACTTCTGTTGAAATACCACTGTAGCCCTATTACACAACTTTACCTTCTGAAATTGCTGGTTTTTGGTAACTGTTTTATTGAGTACGCCTACTGGGTCTTCACGTTCGAAAAACCAAGTTCCTTTGAATTATCGAATTGTTTAACAAAACACTATCTAATACGGCAATTCCATTCTAATTTCCCCGTTTCCCTTTCCCCCGATAAAGCGTTAAGTTTACCACAGTCCACAACAGTCTAACGCTAAACAAAGATGTAGAAATACATTTTGTCAAAGGACAGCAGTGAAAAAAAAATTAAGAAATAAATAAAATCGAAGAACTAACGATGAATAGAAAAGATATAATTCCTGGAATTGTTCCACTCACTAATCGTCGGACAGTAAATTATTGAACAGGAAGCAGAATCATAACACCGTAATTCCAGAGTGTCAGGAACGCTGTAATTCGAATTGATCGATTTAAGAATTCTGATTAATCCAACGCCACAGGATTGCCCTTAGCAGGACGCTAACTGAACTGCAACCCAGAGTGATAGTACAAAACATAAAAAAAAACGTGGAACATAAAACACACAAGACGAAAATCGCGCATGGAGAAAGGACAAATGTGAGAGCTCCCCGACAGCCGATCACGGGATTCTACGACAGTCGTGATTCACTCATTACAGGCGAAGGGAAAACACAGCGCCTGTTGCGGCCTGCGTACAACTACTTTGATAGCCGCAATTCAGCTGTTACACCACCGACGCTCGTGCCTCGTACACACTATGCGAGCATGTAAGTCCTCCGCACTAGCGCTGAACAGCTGTCGTGTTCTACATCTACATCTACATTTATACTCCGCAAGCCACCCAACGGTGTGTGGCGGAGGGCACTTTACGTGGCACTGTCATTACCTCCCTTTCCTGTTCCAGTCACGTATGGTACGACTGTCTGAAAGCCTCCGTGCGCGCTCTAATCTCTCTAATTTTACATTCGTGATCTCCTCGGGAGGTATAAGTAGGGGGAAGCAATATATTCGATAGCTCATCCAGAAACGCACCCTCTCGAAACCTGGCGAGCAAGCTACACCGTGATGCAGAGCACCTCTCTTGCAGAGTCTGCCACTTGAGTTTGTTAAACATCTCCGTAACGCTATCACGGTTACCAAATAACCCTGTGACGAAACGCGCCGCTCTTCTTTGGATCTTCGCTTTCTCCTCCGTCAACCCGATCTGGTACGGATCCCACACTGATGAGCAATACTCAAGTATAGGTCGAACGAGTGTTTTGTTGATGGACTACATTTTCTAAGGACTCTCCCAACGAATCTTAACCTGGTACCCGCCTTACCAACAATTAATTTTATATGAGCATTCCACTTCAAATCTTTCCACACACATACTCCTAGATATTTTACAGAAGTAACTGCTACCAATGTTTGTTCCGCTATCATATAATCATACAGTAAAGGATCCTTCTTTCTATGTATTCGCAATACATTACATTTGTCTATGTTAAGGGTCAGTTGCCACTCCCTGCACCAAGTGCCTATCCGCTGCAGATCTTCCTGCATTTTGCTACAATTTTCTAATGCTGCAACTTCTCTGTATACTACAGCATCATCCGCGAAAAGCCGCATGGAACTTCCGACACTATCTACTAGGTCATTTATATATATTGTGAAAAGCAATGGTCCCATAACACTCCCCTGTGGTGTTGGACACTATCTCAGCCGGTCAGCCCTATCGACTGGCGGGAAGGGGCAGGGAAGTGAACACGGTGTCTGGAGTGAATCGTCCGCATTGGTGTATGTTCTGAGGGCGACTGCGGCAGTGGTGGTGACTGCAGCTGTACTTCTTGTTTAGGCAGATTCTGATGTCTCCGCTGGGTAGCGGACGGTAATTCCTCTTGAAAATTGTACATAGGCTTGACTCTGTTCAGAGAAATGGTTATTGACCTGCCATTGACCAATATGTCCAACATCTGCATACTTCTCTGTGACACAATATACAGGCCAGTGTACGGAGGTTGTAATGGTGGTTATACGCCATCGGTGTGGAGTATGTTATGAGAGCAGTGATCCAGGTCCTGATCCATGTAACAAAGCAGCATGCCACGACGTGAAGCCTTTGGAGGACGGAACTGTGCACATGGTTCCACAGGTGACGTAAGAAATCCAGCTGGTGTTGCAAGGAAGTTTGCAGTGTATCGTCATCGATGAATCTACCAGGCAGACACAATGTCTCTCCGTTTATAGGTTATTTGTAGGCCAAGCAGAACCATTGGAATAGCTGAAGTCCACGTATTGTCATGCCACATGAGAGCTGCCTTCAAGGAATGATGCTAGTGCTCGACCATGCCATTGTTAGTGGGTTGGTAATTGGTGGTCCTGTGGTGGACATACCTGCAAAATTCGACAACTGTGTGAACAGGTCTAACTCAGACTGCCATCCACAATTGGTAGTAACATGCTACAGGCATCCAAACTTCACTAACCACGTTGACACAAAAGTAGTGGCTAACGTTTCAGTGGTAATTTTATCAATTGGCACTGCCTCTGGCCAGCAGGTAAAATGATCAATCATTGTGAAAAGGTAGTGTTCACCATTCGTTGGAGGAAGTGGCCCCACAACATACAGGTGTACATGGGCGACACATCCATCTGTGTCTGTGAAGTTACCGACTGGGGCATGCGCATTGGGAGAAAACTCTACACCTTTGCCATTGGAAACATATCCTTGTCCATTTTTAACACTCCTTTTCCATGCCTGGCCATACAAAGCATTGGGACATGCATCAAAAGGGAGATGTACTCCTGGATGACACAAATTATGGGCACTATTGAAGGTTTATCTTCTGAAGCTGGTGGGAGAAATGGGGGAGGTCATTCATGGGACGTGTCACAGTAGAACTTCGCAGCTTCTTCCAGAATGATGACGAGTTGCTATTGTAATGCAGAGGTGTCATCGCCGATGAATGTTCAGAGTTTCCCATCTTCGTGTTGCACTCAAGCAAGTGTAGAAAAGTCAGTAGGACTTGTCATACTACTGGCACATGAAAGACAGTCGGCCACTACATTACTGATTCCCAAAACGTGTTTGATGTAAGTAGTGAACTGAGCTACGAACTCTATATGGTTGAAATGGCTTCAACTTGAGGATGGAAATACATCATTGCCCCATATACTGCCAGAAGCCGGCAGTCACAGGCACTCCACTTGCTATGAGAGGGTGACGTTTTTCGTGAAGAGTATGCTAATGATTGCCATGAATGGCGCGAGCACTGGCGTAGTGCTGCACCGATAGCCATCTGGTTTGCAACCGCTACTAATGCAGGAGGTGCGTCGAGATTGGGATGAACTAGAAGTGCAGCATCAGCCATGCTCTAATTCATGGCCTCAAATGCAAAGCACATAGCCATAGTCCACTGCACTGAGAAGTTGCCTTTAGTCTGTGGACCAGTCAATGTTGCAGTTAATGGTTCCTGCAGTTCTGCTGTGTGAGGCAGATGGCGACAATACCAAGGAATCGATGCAATTCCTTGATTGTGGCTAGCCTAGGTAACTGTAAAATCGCATCATCTTACTCTGTTTATGCCCAGGCTATGAATCCAACAAGAGCAATAAACTGTTTTCTGCAACTGGTAAGAGGAAATTTCTAATGAAATGCTGAACATCAGTCTCACACATTTTTACATATTTTGATATGTCAATTACAGGACTTTTTTTGCATGAACAAGCCTTTTTCTAAATTTTTAGTCCTAATTTGCCCTGATATTTCCGAAGACTGATACAAAAATGTACAAATCCACTCTTTTTTTTTTTCACATCGAATCAATAAAGTGCAACTTGCACATAGTTTTTCACAAAGTCTGACTGATCATTGTGATACACTGCAGGGTCAGGGATGGAACCAGAGTTCAATTTTGGGAGGGGATGGAAAGCATAGGAATTCTATATTAAGCTCCTTATGATTTGTTTGCTATGTATTCGTCTTTGGTAATGGAGAGTCTTTGACCTGCTGCATAGAGTTGTGCAAGATAATTTGGCTCCTGCAAACAAACCGCATTCTCATTCTCACAGGTGGGTGAGTCCATCCCTCTGTCGGGAAGGGGTGGTCACCTCATTTTGCTGTTGTCTACTGAACTTTTTGTTTTGTCCATTATGAATGGAACATTATCTGACAGCTTCAGCTGTATTGTAGGAATGGAGATGTGCGCATTCTAGCTATTCAGCAGCCTTTCTAAAACGATTTTGAAGAACCTATTCAGTCAAACTATTTGATTCTCTCCATCTCGTAATCTCATTGATTAGCTTGATGGTGGATTGTCTATCATTTTGTTAGCAGTCATAATTATTGTAATATTTCTTCAACTAAGGTTATGCGCAAAATTCAAATAATCTGCAATGAAAAATAGAGGTAACTGTGAGTTCATGTTTGGTTCATGATAGGGCATACAATGTGCATATTATATACATCTAACACACTGCATTTTTCTCTGAACTTGGGATTACAGCTATATGCATCTGTAATCTTGAGAAAATAAATTGTAGGTAATGCACTCACTGATGATAACATGCACAAATGATAGAGTAAAAGTGAAATATTTGTAACATCCATCACATGTCGAAAGTGGTTTGGCAAAAGATAGCACACAAAGCAGAGAAAATTTTACCATACAGTTAGCATTTGAAACTTTCTTATCTACTGCAATATGCAAGTAACTACAGTTTTTTTTTTTTCAATGAAACAATTAAATTGTTTTAAGGGCCATCGATAGACGGTGAAAGGAGAATTAACATTGGCTTGTAACAACATAAGTGAAGGGCTCACCCGCTTATTTCTACATCAAGCACGATCTTTTCATCACCTATTGACATGAGTTATCCTTAATCATTTGTGTAATAATAGAATGTTCCAGGATTATATCACAGTTACAACTGCATTAACATATTAGGTGAAACTATGTCAACTCCACTGTGTTTTAGCAAAAATAGCTAATTTTAATATAACAAGAACAGAAAGAAGAAAAGGCAAAAATAAGTAGCTCCTTCTGGTGCCATTTTAGCGTAATCCTGTAATCCGTTGTGTTTATAATAATGAAAAGTTGACTTGCCGAATTTTTGATCACACTCCCATAATCTGTTAATACCATCATTTGCAAACTTCATAGCTGTAACTTTGAATTTCTCCAAGATTGACATTTGTGTGAAGGCTTTACCTGTGAAAAACTGCACCTCCCCTGTCACACCGTTCCATCTACAAGGGAAACCACACCACAATCGTTGAACCCTGCCATACCATGCATTTGCACAGCTAGGAGGACAGTAATTTTATATGTCCATTGAGTGTGAATGTGTGTCCTGTTGTCAAGTGTGTGTAACATATTGTTCTTTATTGTGTTTGCATTATCAACAGAACGTCTGAAGTTACAATTAGAAACGAATCCCAAAAGCTGGAAGTAGCTTACAGAAGAATCTCGTTCGCTGTTCACACTGGAAGGAGGCGAGAGGCAGCAAGTCACTTCCGCAATTCATTTCTAGTGGCCCTAAGTCGACTTGGTGACATGTTTACACTCGCAACTAGCGTGGCAAGTTCCTCTACGGAAACAAATTGCTCCAATAACCTGCCAGTGTAAAGCCAGCTTTAAGCTACGTGAAAAATATACTCCTGGATTACAAAAGTAAATTTGCAAACTCTAAGAAGAAACCTGCTTAGGTTTGGGATGGTATGCAGTGTTTAATACACACAGATACAGTTTCAATTGTGGAAAAACTCAATCGCAAAAGAAATCCGTGAATTGCAGTGAAAATGATAAATACCGTTTAGGAGATAAAAATTGCTTTAAATGTCATAGCTGTGGTGAATTCGGACACAAAAGAGCTGACTGTAATAAAATAAACAAAAACAGGGCTCTGGTTATTTGGAAAATTATGACTGTGAAGAGGTTTCTGTGAGTTTGAATGCATGTTGCTTTTCGACAGGTGCATTTAACACGTTGACTGCCGTACAGCTACTGGCAGGCACACCAGTGGTGCACCCTTGTCACTGTGTGCTTATGGCAGTGACGCACTCTACTATGTTCAGTGCAGTATACAGGGAATACTGTGCATTAATTGGTATTTCTTGATTGAATCGACGCTGGTGTATAAATCCAGGGACAGCTAATCATAGAATAGGTCAACCACTGGTTAACTTGGAGTGCACGTTGTATGACAAAACTTTTTTCACTGGTTATGTGAAGTCCACACATGCAATAAAAGTGTCGCCACAGCTAGTGGCATACTGCAGTTGCAGTGGAATTGTAT
Source organism: Schistocerca cancellata (assembly GCF_023864275.1). Classification (NCBI taxonomy): domain Eukaryota; kingdom Metazoa; phylum Arthropoda; class Insecta; order Orthoptera; family Acrididae; genus Schistocerca; species Schistocerca cancellata. The sequence goes on along the minus strand of NC_064626.1, from coordinate 411,167,618 downwards.
GGGTGAACTCCCAGTTTTTGGTAGTGCAACTTAAGAGACTCCACTTCTGTCATGCCACAGAATATTCATCTTGGCGGTACTTTGTTGCACCACTTTATTTTCACCACTGCTCCCTGGTGGCAATATTTTGAGACATGTGCATTCTGTCACATTTATTGTGGAGTAATTGCTGCTGTATTCCATTACTGATGTATTACTAAAAAAAGTGGAAAAAATGGTCAGCAGGTACACATTCGCAGTTTCTGGAACTACAACAACAGCCACCTATGTTTGATTCTCTGCAACAGTGTGTGTGTGTGTGGGGGGGGGGGGGGGGGGGGGGGGGAGGAATATTTGCAAACCAATGATGTATCCCACAATCCTGAAGGATTTTTGGATGAGTAAATAAATAAAATTAATATGTGTAACCAAAAAAGTGAGTGATATCAGCTTTACATTTTGTGAGACCAAGCACTGTATAAATTGTGGGTTATACCTAGGAAATAGCTCCCAAGTGTGATGTAGCAGCTGTTAAATTAATCATTCAAAATGCTTATCTCAACGCATACGATGTTGTTGTTGTTGTTGTTGTTGTTGTTGTTGTTGTCTTCAGTCCTGAGACTGGTTTGATGCAGCTCTCCATGCTTCTCTATCCAGTGCAGGCTTCTTCATCTCCCAGTACCTACTGCAACCTACATCCTTCTGAATCTGTTTAGTGTATTCATCTCTTGGTCTCCCTCTACGATTTTTACCCTCCATGCTGCCCTCCAATACCAAATTTGTGATCCCTTGATGCCTCAGAATATGTCCCACCAACCAGTCCCTTCGTCTTGTCAAGTTGTGCCACAGACTCCTCTTCTCCCCAATTCTATTCAATACCTCCTCATTAGTTATATAATCTACCCATCTAATCTTCAGCATTCTTCTGTAGCACCACATTTCGAAAGCTTCTGTTCTCTTCTTCTCCAAACTAGTTATCGTCCATGTTTCACTTCCATACATTGCTACACTCCATACAAATACTTCCAGGAACAACTTCCTGACACTTACATCAATACTCGATGTTAACAAATTTCTCTTCTTCAGAAACGGTTTCCTTGCCATTGCCAGTCTACATTTTATATCCTCTCTACTTTGACCATCATCAGTTATTTTGCTCCCCAAATAGCAAAACTCCTTTACTACTTTAAGAGTCTCAGTTCCTAACCAAATTCCCTCAGCATCACCCGACTTAATTCGACTACATTCCATTATCCTCATTTTGCTTTTGTTGATGTTCATCTTATACCCTCCTTTCATGACATTGTCCATTCCGTTCAACTGCTCTTCCAAGTCCTTTGCTGTCTCTGACAGAATTACAATGTCATCGGTGAACCTCAAAGTTTTTATTTCTCCTCCATGGATTTTAATACCTAATCCAAATTTTTCTTTTGTTTCCTTTGCTGCTTGCTCAATATACAGATTGAATAACATCGGGGATAGGCTACAACCCTGTCTCACTCCCTTCCCAACCACTGCTTCCCTTTCATGCCCCTCAACTCTTATTACTGCCATCTGGTTTCTGTACAAATTGTAAATAGCCTTTCGCTCCCTGTATTTTACCCCTGCCACCTTCAGAATTTGAAAGAGAGTATTCCAATCGACATTGTCATAAGCTTTCTCTAAGTCTACAGATGCTAGAAACGTAGGTTTGCCTTTCCTTAATCTTTCTCCTAAGGTAAGTCGTAGGGTCAGTATTGCTTCACGTGTTCCAATATTTCTATGGAATCCGAACTGATCTTCCCCGAGGTCAGCTTCTACCAGTTTTTCCATTCATCTGTAAAGAATTCACGTTAGTAGTTTGCAGCTGTGACTTATTAAACTGATAGTTCGGTAATTTTCATGTCTGCCAACACCTGCTTTCTTTGGGATTGGAATTATTGTATTCTTCTTTAAGTCTGAGGGTATTTTGCCTGTTTCATACATCTTGCTCACCAGACGGTAGAGTTTTGTTAGGACTGGCTCTCCCAAGGCTGTCAGTAGTTCTAATGGAATGTTGTCTACTCCCGGGGCCTTGTTTTGACTCAGGTCTTTCGGTGCTCTGTCAAACTCTTCACGCAGTATCATATCTCCCATTTTACCTTCATCTACATCCTCTTTCATTTCCATAATATTGTCCTCAAGTACATCGCCCTTGTATAGACCCTCAATATACTCCTTCCACCTTTCTGCTTTGCCTTCTTTGCTTAGAACTGGGTTTACATCTGAGCTCTTGATATTCATGCAAGTGATTCACTTTTCTCCAAAGGTCTCTTTAATTTTCCTGTAGGCAGTATCTGTCTTACCCCTAGTGAGATAAGCCTCTACATCCTTATATTTGTCCTCTAGCCATCCCTGCTTAGCCATTTTGCACTTCCTGTCGATCTCATTTTTGAGACATTTGTATTCCTTTTTGCCTGCTTCATTTACTGCATTTTTATATTTTCACCTTTCATTAATTAAATTCAATATTTATTCTGTTACCCAAGGATTTCTACTAACCCTCATCTTTTTACCTATTTGGTCCTCTGCTGCCTTCACTACTTCATCCCTCAGATCTACCCACTCTTCTTCTACTGTAATTCTTTCCCCCATTCCTGTCAATTGTTCCCTTATGTTCTCCCTGAAACTCTGTAAAACCTCTGGTTTGGTCAGTTTATCCTGGTCCCATATCCTCAAATTCCCAACTTTTTGCAGTTTCTTCAGTTTTAATATACAGTTCACAACCAATAGATTGTGGTCAGAGTCCACATCTGCCCCTGGAAATGTCTTACAATTTAAAACCTGGTTCCTAAATCTCTGTCTTACCACTATATAATCTATCTGATACCTGTCAGTATCCCCAGGCTTCTTCCAAGTATACAACCTTCTTTTATGATTCTTGAACCAAGTGTTAGCTATGATTAAGTTGTGCTCTGTGCAAAATTCTATCAGGCGGCTTCCTCTTTCATTTCTTTGCCCCAATCCATATTCAGCTACTACGTTTCCTTCTCTCCCTTTTCCTACTACCGAATTCCAGTCACCCATGACTATTAAATTTTCGTTTCCCTTCACTATCTGAATAATTTCTTTTATTTCATCATACATACGAATACAATAAGATTCTAAAATCTTGGAAGAGATTTCATCATACATACGAATACAATAAGATTCTAAAATCTTGGAAGAGTGGTGTGTCTCCATATGATATTTACATGTCACCAGTTGCTTAATTTGCAAATGCAGAGAGCATTTTCATCTCCTAGTGTTCTTTCTTTTACAAATTTGTTTGTGGCCTCTGATTTACCTCGTGCAAAATCTGTTTTTGGATTCAGCATTTGGGTTTTATCTTGCTTGTATTGAACTCTTTTCACAATGTGAGTGGTGATGCATGATGCCACTACAGAAATCCATATTCTGTGGCGCCACACTAGTTGTATGTGAGAACCCAGCTTCATGGTTGGAGTCACTAACGATAGTGGTCGAGTTTAGGCTTATCCTGCTCATCTAAGTCATGCCTTCCTGGACCACCAATGAACTTTGAGTAGCGTTCTTAGCCCTCTACAGAGAAAGTTGTTTATTTAATGAATATTTATTGCACTTGTTGTGAAATGTCATGGGTGATGGTTGTTGTAAGTGATAAACTCTGCACAAACAAGAAAGAGACATAATTTCAGATATACAATCTTTGCTCAAGCGCAGAGCATCTGTATGCACTTACCACAATCATCGCTTGGAATCACCAACAATGCTGCGCGGTCTGCCATCGTTCGTGGATAAGACTACAGTTATTTCTGAAATAGTGTTAATGTCCAGTTAAGTTGGCAACAACTGAAGAGCACTCTCGATATTTCCGCGTACATCATTACGTATTTATTTAATTGTCGTGCGTGTCAGAAGTGCCGACTTGTAAACGGTATTTTTTTTTTGGCGGGGGGGGGGGGGGGGGGGGGGGGGGAGGCAAGAATCATTTTATTAGGTACTACGTTTGACAAATAACTTTGCGTTTCCTTCTGCATGTTCGACACTCCAAACCAGTCCTATTTGCAGATGACACCAGTGTATTGATTGAAGGTGGAAATAGAAAGGCTCTTAGGCTGTATGCTGAAGTCACAAATGAAAAGACTTCAGAGTGGTTTTGTGAGGAATAAGCTACTGATTAACCCTTAAATAAATAAATAAATTAAAACGCCACTATACAGTTCCACACGCAGCACAATTAAAAATCCACTAAAACCAAATATTTCTTTGGAAAACCAAAAAATTATGTATCACTGAAACAAAATTGCTTTGTTTACTTACAAGACAATCTGAAATGAAATTCCCACATCACATTCTTAAATTCGAAGCTATCTAAAATGACCTATGCAATGAGAATTATATGGAACAACGCAAGTGCTGAAGGAGAGAGGTGTATTATGTACGCATACTTTCCCTTTTGAGTTATGACGTCATATTCTTGGGAAATTCCCCTCACAGCATAACAACTTTCAAGAAACAAAAAAAGATTGTGAGGATAATGAAAAATGCAAACAGCTGAAAATCATGCAAACTACGATTGTCATTTCAGTCAGATTATAGGTAAGTAGTGGTACAAAACAAATACATAAATAAAGTTGAAGAAACATACCTTAATTTTTGATGGCAAATGTACTCCTCCTCAGATCATTTCTGCATATGAACTCGTCACATATGGCATCAAGGTCGAGTTTCATCGATTCATCTCTATGAACGTTGAGAAGGGCGGTGGCATTAAGACTATCCTGCATCATTATAGAACGAAGATACATTTTCACCCTCCGCATACAAGAAAAACGATCGCTCAGCGGTGCAGGACGTTACCGAAATCGTCAGCACTACACGTATGAATTTCACTAGTTCAGGCAGTAGGTCAAACAGGTTGTTTTTCCTGTTTTAGGTATTTCACTATGTTATCCAACGAACCAATATTCGCAGAATCACTACTTTGGATAACATGCTTCAGTGGAGAAGCAAGCGTTCTTTGTCTATAACTGATTCGTAGAAAGATAAAATATCGAATGAATGTTTGTTATCATCAAGAAGAAATTGTTCAATTTGATTTACAAACATGAATGATTGAGTTTTGAACTGTGATTCCAAGAAGCTGATGGATGTATCCATTGTTTTATAATACAATCTTCTGTATTTATCACATACTTCAGTGAATGTTTCTACAGATGAATTGATGGAGTCATCGCATTTCTTAGGGACTTTTCTTCTATGGGGTAATTTTGGGCAATCAACATCCATATCTTGACATTTTGAAGTTACTTCACCCCAGAATGATTCAAAATTGTTTCTCATAAATTTAATAGAAGTTACAACAGTGGTAACATCTTATTGGCCTCCTCTAAGTGTAGGGATTTCCTCTGTAGTGCTATGTTTACGATATCAATGTGACAAAACAGTTTTACCAAAAGTGATAACATGAAAAAGAAATCATATGTCTGCATATTAATCAAAAAGCCATTTGCTTTGGCCCCAGTGTCCGAATTGTCATTTCTTGAAACATTTAGAAAATATTCCTGAAGTTCTGTATAGCTGGACAAAACTGAAGACATTGCCAAGTATCTTGTAGGACAGAATGGTTTCAAATTTGTAGAGGCATCTGCCTTCAGGTGAGCAAAAAGATCTAATCTTTTAGGTGAATCCCTCACAAAATGTATTAAGTCCTTCATAACATTTAATGCCTTTCAACATTCTGGAATTGCTTTCACAGTGTCTTGTAGTGATAGATTTAAACAGCGTGCAAGGCAGTGCACAAAGATAGCTCTCGTCTCCATTTCCATAAACTTTGCCTGGACAATGTTATATAATCCGGCCATGTTAGCTGAACAGTCAAAGCGTTAGCCCCTACAATTAGATGTAGGCAGATCAAATCGTCTTAAAATGTCGATAATAATATCAAACAGAGCCTTAGCTGTGATACTTTGTATTGAGTGTAGCCCTAAAAAATATTCTTCTATCTCTAGCGAAGCATCAACAAATCTTATACAGATACTAAATTGCTCTTTGGTAGCTATGTCTGTTGTTTCATCTGTTATTATTGCAAAATACTCTGCACTCTTGATATCCTCCACTAATTTTCCAAGAAGTGTATGACTTAAAATGGCCAAAATTTCATTTTGCGCGTCTTGGGATGTCCGTTTGTAAGTTTCGCGGTGCTGTAGCCATATTAAAAGTAGCTTGTTATCTTCACATTGAAGGTGTAATAAACTGCCAAAGTTATTTGTTTCATCAGTATGCCAACGTATTGCAAGCCCCTGCACTGCTAAATAATGGCGGGAAGATATGATTTTTGGTAAACAAGCTCGGTTTTCTTTCATTTGTGTCAGTTTTTCTTTGGAAATCTGGCTAAATACATTGACATTCGATTTTAAGGATTTGAATTTCAGTACAGCTTTTCTGTGGCAGCCTGATGCTTCATGCACTTTCAACTTTTCTACCCCTTTCTTCCAGTTCGAAAAACCATTTTCCATGAAAGTTTTTTTTCCATTTTGTAATAAAACCGAAAACGATTGTCTTCAAACATTTGTCTGCAAATTTTGTGAAAAATAACATCTTTTGCCTTATTGTAATCGATCCATGCAAATTGCTGTTTCCAAGAGGGCTGATAAAAGCATTGTTTTTTTCCGGGAACAGTGTTTTTTGTCATCGCCACAGTTCCGTCACTATCTGTGTGTTTGTTGTCACACACAGCACCACTAACACCTGGGTCTAGCGTCACCATCGCTAATACTTGCCACATTGTCACATCTCTTCCTAATTATAAACTTGTCCATTTTAAACTGGACAGTAAGGGACGAAAGATTAACAACTGAACCGAGTCACAGTAAGACTAACTGACCACTGGCGATGCCCAGATCCAGAATATTTACGTTCGCTGCCAACATTAGCTGCGGCCTGCATAACAGTACTGTGCGGCTAACAAGAAGTAGCCATGTGACAATAGTGTTGATTATTGTCAAGGGAGGAGGGGCGAACCGTACCATCGCCCAGGGCGGCAGATTTTTTGGGGCGGCAAATCCATCTTGCGTAAATGAAAGAATGTGAGAATAAATTGTAAATACAAATTATTCATAAAATCAAGGTCTTATTGAAAATTATCTATGGTACAGAAACAGTGTACTCCAATTTCTGCACTGACATCGAGGACCATCCTTTCTTCATTCTTACTGATCACAAACCGCTGGCGGATGCCTTCTGCAACCTGCCAGAGTATCCTCCCCCCCCCCCCCCCCCCCAAAACGTTTCCCCCACTTTGACCTGGTCTCTCAATTTACTATGGACGTACGCTACATCAAAGGCACAGAGAACATCCTCGCTGATTTCCTCTTGCGGATCAATGCCGTTTCAAGTATCATCGATTTATCCAAACTCGCCACTCTACAGGCTTCAGACGAGGACACTCAGGTTCTGCTTATGGACCCGCAATCTTTGCTCGTGTTTATCAAGGCTAAGTTCCCTGCCATTTCGGACGAAGTGTGGTGTGACTCTTGTATGGGCATTCTACGGCCGTTGTTCCCGCCCACGCTGTTTGATGCCTTGCATAATCTCGCCCACCTCGGCGTCTGAGTCACAACTTGCCTCGTCACCGAGCATTTTGTGTGGCAAGATGTGAAATGGGACTGTCAAACATGGACTGTCAATGAAACAAAATAGGACGTCACACCTCTTCACCACTTGGCAAGTTTGACATCCCTAAGGGATATTTTCATCATGTTCATATAGACCTTATCGGTCTCCTGCCTCTGTTGGAGGGCCACAGATATATCCTGTCCACAATAGACTGAATGTCTCATTGGGTGGAAGCTGTCCCCTTACCCAACATCACAGCAGAAACTGTGGCTAAAGGATTCGTTTCTTCTTGGATCACTAGGTTCGGCTGTCCGTCCACCATCACAACCAACCAGGGTCAACTGTTTAAATCTGCACTTTTAACGATTCTCTGTAATCTTTGCGGTATTAAAAAGATCCATACGACAGCCAAACACCTGCAAAGTAACGGGTTGGTGGAACGATGGCACCGCACCCTTAAAACTGCCCTCAGGTGCCACGACTCTCTGGTCCGAGGCACTTCCTTGGTTGTTGCTGGGCCTATGTTCTACATTTAAACCAGATTTACATGGGATGATTGCCGAATTCATTTTCGCGCGAAAACCTGGTTTTACCTGGGGAACTAATTCTCCCCCAAGATCCTGGGAATTCCCCCACCTTCCCAGACTTTATCGGAAGGATGCTTGCACACCCAGCTACACCCACCTGTCAGCCATTCCTCACCTGACACTTACGTGCTGACCTCACTCAGCTCTTGCTCATACGTCATGCTAAGGGACGACTCTGTCAGACAACCCTTACAACCCCCTACCTTGGCCCCTTTGAAGTACTCTGGAGGGGCGAGATGGCATTCAACATTATGATAAAAGATAGCCCACAAACCATTTCTCTACATGAGCTCAAACCTGCCTTCATAGCCTCTGACACCCCTCTGCTGTCCCAGTCAGATTGCCCGAGCACATGTTCTTTTGACGAACCTGCTAATGGGTCCACTCAACCTACAGTTGGGTTTTCTCCATCCAACGAGTCACCACCACAGTTCGCAGGTTCCTCAGGCATGTCATCATCACCCCCATTCACAGGTACTAGAGATGCGGATGCCCCGTCCTTCATTTTGCACTGCAACATACCACCTGACCACGTTGACAATGTGTCGATTATGGTGTTAGATAATCATGTGCTCATAGTGCTCACCGACAGTACAGATCTGACCCTCACTGAGGAACTCAATGTCAAGATAGTGCACAGCTTGTCTCTCCCACAAGAGTGCAACCAGTCACGTGTTCAAGCTTTGATTTCTTCGGATGGCTCAGTATGCATTCAGAGAAGGCACGCTCCTTTCCCATACCGCTACTCCCAAGTTTGCCGATGCATCATGCCGACTCGAAGGAGATGGAGCTTCCGGTCATGCGCCTGCACCTCCCACCACTCACGCCGATGCTGATACCCACACAACCCCCCCCCCCCCCCCCCCTCAGGGCTCATAGGCCGTACTCCATATTGAGGGAAGGGGGGCTGTGTGGTGTCGATAGGTAACATCGACCACATGAATTACAATCTTTGGAACATTATCTGCTCTGATGAGCCACCATGTTTAATTCAGTCTGCCTTTGTACTTCATGCAGTGTTCATGTGTATCAGTCTTTATGGTAAAATATATGTGTATATAGAAAACTTGGTAACTGTTTTTTTATGTATATTATGATCCGTATCCAGAATCTTAAAATGGGCTCCATCACATCTTCAATTACAGAGGTCCATACCAAAGCACACCTCAGTCCCATGTCCAATTACAAGTGCTGCATTGTGTACATCATGATAGTAGAGCTGTTAGTGATTGACAGACAAAATATGGTGACCAGACAGTACGTGTGTAGCTTGCCTCATGGCAGAATGCTGAGATCAGATCCAATTTCTTTGCATATGCATAACAGATTACATTTGTGTGCCCAGTCTCCAAATCGTTGGTAATCCCAACATATGCTCACTGACTGCAAGTCACCAGGAGGGTGTGTTTGATGAAGATTGGCTCCATAATCTCCAATGGGACTATCCTGTAACATTCCAGCTTTTGGGCAGCTCACTCATCTGTATACTGAGGAGGCTGACCTTGTTCAACATGCTGTCATTCAGCTGTTTGTTCAGTGTCTAATCTTTATTTAATAGACTGTCATAGTGGGGCCTGATTTCCATTGAATCTCTTTTATACATAGTTGCTGGGTCAAAATTGATTGATTGATTTTTATTTGGTCCTATTTGATTACATTTTGAACAAAGTGTGTGCTTGTAATATATGACATGTCAACTTAAACCTATTTTCTTGCAATATTTGATCTATTTATTACAATTGAATACATCAAAGTGGCAGTAGGTTGGACATTGGCACTAATACATCCTATACACAAGAAAGGCGATAAGACGGAACCTGGGAACTACAGGGAAATTTCTTTAAAACCTGTGACATGTAAGGTATTCTCAAAAGCACTGCTAAATAGAGGGAAGAACAACTAAATCCACAAATTCATGAGACCAAGGAGGCTTCAGAAAGGAGATATCATGTGCAGTACAGATCCTGAATCTAAAACAGATAATCACTTATCAAAAACAGAGGAGCAAAAAGTTTGTGCTTACATTCATAGACTTCAAGAAAGCCTATGATTCTGTGGACAGACACACACTGTTCCAAATTTTAGGGGAGAGAGTTTGGACAGGAAATCCATTGAACTGTTTAAACAGACCCTAAGCAACACACCATCCAAGTTCAAGTATAAAGGAAAGCTGTAGGAAGACTTTAAGATTAAAACTGGGGTGAGACAGGGAGACGGACTCTCCCATTTGCTCTTTAATTGTGTCCTTGATAAGGTGATCAGAGAATGGCGACAAGGAATGAAAGGAATGGGTGGAATACAACTGGGGGTAAGAATAAAGGAGTACGGGTAGCTTGTCTAGCCTTCGCAGATGAGATTGTGATCTTGCCTGAATCAGTAGAAGAGGCAGTTAACCAAACCACAAAACTGCAGAGGCAGGCAGATAAAGCAGGACTACAGGTCTCTATCAATAAGAAACAATGTATGATGAACATCATGACAGCTTCTAGATGGACCACAATGGAAGGAGGGAAAATTCAGAAGATGGAGAGATTCAAACAGCTGGAGAATGGAGAGACATTGGATGATGATGATGATGATGATGATGATGATTTTTGGTTTGTGGGGCGCTCAACTGTGCAGTTATCAGCACCCGTACAAATTCGCAACCTTTGCTCAGTCCAGTCTCAGTCATCTTGAGGGAGGTGAAAATCCCTGACCCCACCGGGAATCGAATCCAGGATCCCGTGCTCAGGAAACGATAATGTGACCGCGAGACCATGAGGTGCGGATGATAGTCATTGGACTGACTGAAAAAGAAGCAATGAGAGTGTGAATAAACAAAATGAACATAGCATATAAACTATCAACACCTACAATAAGAAGAATATTTTGATAAATGCAAAACTGAAAAATTACCAAACAGTGATCAGCCCTGAAGCTCTATATGCAGCAGAAACTCTTAACTTAGCAAGAAATGGAGTGATCAAGAGGCTAGAACTGATAGAATGTAAGATTCTCAGGAGAATATTAGGACCTCAAAGAACAGAAGATGGTCAACTTAGAAACTGAGCCAACCATGAACTGTATAACCAGATAGAAAAAACTTCTGATGTCATCAGGAAAAGAATGAGCATATTCTTAGGACTCATCCGCAGAATGGACCAGGGGAGGTTAGCACAGTGAATCACGCAATTTCTCATGAACAAGAAACCCAAAGTACAATGGATCCAAGAGATGCAAAGAGATCTGGAACAAATGAGAATACAGGAACCAGAGGTATTTTTAAATAAAAAATTCAGGCCTTCAAAGCTTTCGAGGACAGAATGAGACCCAGAACAAAATCATCTGGGACAGAAGAATGAAGAAGGTTGCAAAATATGAGAATAAAAGAATATTGGGAAAGAAGAAAGACCAGAAGAAATGAAGCTGAAGTGAATTAAAGTGGTCCTAAGATGGCCAACACGAAAGAAGAAGAAGAAAGTGACAATACTTATAATAATGTTGCATACATTTTCACCCATTTTTTAGGTCTTGAAAATTATTTACATACTATATTATACTTATATTTACATTTTTCTCTTAGTATTCATGTTCTCAAGATATTTACAAGGTAGATACAATTGTGTCTTGAATACAGTCAGCCATATCAGTTGCAGTGTTGAGTGGCATATCCATTTGTGGTGCTACTTCATCTGAGCCAGCAATCTACTGTTCCACAAGGTACAGAGTAGTGTGTTGGGAACCGCTAATGTATTGATTTTATTCCTCAAGTAGCAGAGGTATTGTGACAGTTTCTTGGCCTCAATATCCTCTTGTGTTAGTCCTCGACTCACATTCTCTCTACTTGTGATACCAATATTTGCCATATTAATTCTGTCTTAAGTTTCAGGTATGCTTCTGTCTCAGGTAGTGAAGTTATATCATCTTGCACTTCAGCAACATATCAATGATCCAATTGAGTAACTACCAAAGCAAATGTCGTGGAATTGAATGCGATTTTTTTGAGCCTTTTAAATTATATTCTTGATCACTAGTCGCTTCGGGATCACCCATATCACAAGTCCTGCTGTGCACAAGGCTTGCAGCTTAATTTCATGTTCTTATTGTGGAAGAATTGCGTTCAGCTGGCTCCTAAATTCAATTAATTTTATTTCTGCAATTGGAGTGCTTCCACATTACAGAAATCATAAGGCAACATGAAAATACGATTAACATGAACTGGAAGAAACAATTCGTTGACAGACACTAAGTTCAAGGATCTCAGAAAGCAGTCAACAATGGAATAGTCTAAAATATTTCACCTGAAACTGAGGTACGTCCATGCACCATGGCAAGGAGTAACCACATGTCAGTATGCACAAACTCAGTTGACACATAGTAAGCGATCAGCTGACTGTGCAATGACAGCTATGTGACCGTCTGACAAGAAGAATGCTACTTGTTAATTATCTTGTGTGCTTACTCATGGCATGATCAGCACCATGATAAGCTTCATTACTGGAATCTTCCCTCTTATCAACTGAAGCCCACTTGTAACTGTTAATTTAATATGTCTAAGGATTTGTTTCAGCAATACCTAATGGGCTGGTGTTGGTGCATCTTGAACTCTTGAAGCAACTTTAACAGCATCTGATAATCTGGTCTTACACCCTGTGTTAAATACATCAAACTTCTAAAAATTTCTTGAATGTTAAGAAATGCATACTTTCATTTTCTCAGTCTGTTTTAAGGTTTGGGTTACTACTATGGGGAAACAGAAAAAAAAAAAAAAAAAAAGAAATGAAATTCTGATGACCCAAAAGAAAGAAATGAGAGTAATAGCAAAGGAAGATTATAGGACACATTGTACACCATTGTTAATGAAATATAGAATATTAAATGTTATTAATCTATATAACCTTGATAATGTTAACTATATACTTGCTGAGGTGCCAAATTTAGGTGTTATGAATCAAAGGCATAACTACACTACAAGAATCTGTACTTCTGTGCTCTTGCCGCAAAATAGGTTAGCAGAAAACTAACAACAGTCATAAGTACATGACAATTAAATATATAAAAGATTGTCTAAATATCCGTCAAGCATGCCAATCAAAGTATTTAAGGAAAAGTTGCACAACATAAAAGTAATCCATTAAGTGAACTGACAGAGTCCATTGCATGTAATAATGCTGAATGATGAATAAAGAGTCTGTATCTGAATATCAATAGAATACAGCATTATTAAAAAGATGAATAACTCGCTATCCATTTTGGTTCAGTTTGTAATGACAATGGTTTTTCATCCATCACTACATATTACCATTAAAGTTTGTTAATATACAGGGTGATTGTAATTAAAGTTAAAAAAAAAGAACTTTCAAACCACTGTAGAAATAACACCACTGGTCAGAATGACATCAAATTGCAATGGAATATTATCGGAGAAGGGGTAAATGTGTGGCAGAAGAAAAATAAATAGTTACAAAATGTAACAATACCTGGCACTGTAAACATCATAATTGAATAGAGGTGGACAACAAATGACAAATGAATCGTACAACAATATCTAAGGTGTACATTTGACATTAAGCAAACTGTACTACTCAGTGTGCATGGATGTGCAGATGTGATACTGTTAGTTACATACGCTCATCCACCACAGCAAGATCATAAAGCATCAGATGGGAAAAATCGGTTTTTGATTGTCCTGAGGCCAAACACTGCATAAAAAACATAAATGACATTGGTTTTTAATTGTCCTGAGGCCAGAAACTGCATAATAAGCATCAATCAGATCAGTTTTTAATTGTCCTGAGGTCAAAACTGAATAAAAAGCAACATTCAAAATCAAATTGGATTATTACTTTCCGCGTGCCTTATACAAAACATGTTCAATTTGCTTTCCACCATTTTCTGCAACAAGTTGAAATTGAGAAACAGCATGTTCCACAAGTGATCAAAGTGTTTCTAGGGTCACTTTCAGAATGTAAGCAATTCAGTGCAGCTAAGTTTGTAATCAGAACTCTAAACACAACATCTTTCAGGTGGCCTCACAGCCATAAGTGATACAGATCACATCAGGTGATCAGGATGGTCTGGCTGTAGGCAAATGGCAGCTGATAATTCTAGCATTTCCAAAATGGTGCTTCAACAGCTGCTTAACTGTATTTGCAATGTGCGGAGGTGCACTGTCTTGCATAAAAATGATCCCATCCATGATGTCGGAGAGCTGGAATGACATGGTTGCACAAAAGATGCTCATAGGGCTTACCAGTGATGGTACAGTTAACAGGACTGGAAGCACCTGTTTCCATGAAAAAAATGTGGCCCTATGATGAATGATGCCATAAACCTGCACCACACACTGACCGTTTCAGGATGCAGTGGTACTGGTTGATTTGTGTGTGAATTTTCCGCTGTCCATATTCGACAATTCTGTGTATTGACATATCCTGTCACTTGGAAGTGGGCTTTGTCTGTCCACAAGATCTTCCATGGCCAGTGATTGTCCACTTCCATACGAGCAAGAAATTCTAAAGTGAATGTTTCTCTTGCTGGCAGATCAACAGGAAGCAACTCGTGCACATGGGTAATTGTGAATGGATACCAAAGAAGAATGTTTCATAGGATTTTACACACCATGCTCATGTGTATGTCCAATGTTCGGGCAATTCTACATGTACTACATGTTTGCACAGCACCATTCATCTCCACCCTTATTGCTATGGCTACTACTTCCACTGACATCAAATCAATTCATTGTCTCCCTCTACCAGGTTGCATACCAAAAGAAACCATCTTTTTGAATTTCTGAGTCATTTTTGCCAGACACATGGCAGTCAATGGACCAACACCTTTTCTCAAACCCTTCAGTGTCTGGAACTTCTGCAAAAGGATGTGTGCACATTCATCGTTCTTGTAATACAGCTTTACAAGGAGAGTGTGATCCTGTGATCCTGCATTGAGACAGTCATGGCTAATCTCGCAGATGTGAAAGGAGGAAAAACCATGTACCCAGCATGTTTATACCAACTTCGATGTGTCGCACACATGACAGATGTTCTGACACATATAGCGCCATCTATTGATCAATTTTCACACAATTTTTTTTCTTCTGTCATACGTTTTTCCCCTTCTCCAATAATATTCCATTGCAATTTGATTTCATTCTGAGCAGTGGTGTTATTTCTACAGTGTTCTGAATGTTTAACTTTAATTATAATCACCCTGTATATGCAGACTGATTTATTTGAATACAATAATCAAAATTCATGATTTGTATTCCCAGTTAGTACCATGATCAATACAATGTACAATGATCTGGAACTTGGCCCACTGTTCAATAACTTTACTCATTGAATCAGCATGGCTCGTTACCAACATGAAACAGCAGTATCATGCTTTCACTGTAAAATACACAAGCATCAGCACATCTCTCCTGCAAATTACATTAACTAATAAACTTAATGGGACATCTGCACCAACATTTTGAAGTTAGCTTCAATCATTAGAGACTTCTCAGTAATTTACATGTGAGTCCTGTGCTGTAATCATAGCCTTCAGATTTTCACATACAATTTTCCTCCTTCAACACAAAGAAGTCTTAGAATCAAATTGTTCATACACCAATCACATGAACTAAAAAGATCTCTTACCACCTCAAATCTTGCTATAAGACTAAATGTGTTTTCTATTCAATTATAAATTGTTGTATATTCCCTTGTTCTACCTGTTGAGTCACTTCATCATCTACATCCAATTTTATATTAAAAAAAACCACTAATTTTTTGTCACCTTTCTTGTTTTAGCCATGTCAACTAATTCCCATACTTTATTCTTCTTCAGAGACTCCATTTCTTCTTCCATAGCATTCTTCCTTTTCTCAGAGTCTTCTGTCTACACTGATTCTGCATAATTCCTTGGTGCCTCATGAAGGAGCACCGTTCTTGTTCAATATGCAAAACCAGACTGTAATGCAAAGGGTTTTTCAAAATTCCTTGATCACATAAACTGTGGGTTTCATTTGCCTTCATTATTTACTTCTAAATTCCTCTCAACCTTCATTTCAGAACTGTGCAAATACTTGCAAATACTGTTGTTGGCAAAATCTTAGTTAGTGCAGTCCTGTTGATTAATCTCTTCAAAATCAACCCTCTTATGACCAATTATTGTAACACCATTCTTTTCTTCTGCTTCAGAGTTATCAATATCAAACTGAGTAACATAATTCAGTGGCTTCAGTGACTGTATGGAATTATATTTCATATTTCTGCATATATAACCATCATAGTGAGTAGCGTAATGAATACAGGGATTAGCGACCACAAGGCAGTTGCCGCTAGGCTGAATACCATAAAACCTACAACCATCAAAAAGAGACATGAAGTATATCTATTTAAAAAAGCTGATTAAAAATGCTATTAACGCTGTTTTAAGAGACAGGCTTCACTCCTTCTGATCTGATCATCTAAATGTAGAAAAGCTGTGGAATGATTTCAAAGAGATAGTATCAACAGCAGTTGAGAAATAAATACCACATAAATTAATTAATAAGTGATGGTACTGATACCCCTAGGTACACAAAATGGGTGAGATCGCTGTTGCAGAAGCAGCAAAAAAAGCATGCCAAATTTAAAATAATGCCAGATCCCCAAGACTGGCAAAGTTTAGCAGAAGTTCGAAATACTGCGCGTACTTCACTGTGAGATACTCTTAATAATTTCCACAACAAAACACTGTCTCGAAATCTGGTAGAAAACCCAAAGACATTCTGGTCATACATAAAGCACACAAGTGGCAAGACACAATCAATACCTTCACTGTCCCATAACAATGGTGAAGTCACTGATGACAGTGCCACTAAAGCAGAGTTATTTCCGAAACTCCTTCAACAAAGAAGATGAAGTAAATATTCCTGAGTTCCAGTCAAGAACAACTCCAAGGTGAGAAACATAAAAGTAGATATTCTGGAGCAGCTTAAATCACTTAATAAAGGCAAGGCTTCCAGTCCAGATTGTATATCAGTCAGGTTCCTCTCAGAGTATGCTGATACAATAACTCCATATTTAGCAGTTATATACAACTGCTCACTCTTAGAAAGATCTGTACCTAAAGACTGGAAAATTGCTTGAGTCACAAAAATACCCAAAAAGGGGAGTAGGAGTAATCCATTGAATTACAGGCCCATACCACTAACATCGATTTGCAGTAGGGTTTTGGAACATATGCTGTATCCGAACATTATGAAGTACCTCGAAGAAAATGATTTATTGACACATAGTCAGCATGGATTCAGACAATATCATTTGTGCAAAACACAACTAGCTTTTTATACTCAGGAAGTAATGAGTGCTACCGACAAGGGATGTCAAATTGATTCCATATTTTTAGATTTCAGAAGGCTTTCGACACCGCTCCTCACAAGCATCTTCTAACCAAACTGCGTGCCTATGGAATATCACCCCAGTTGTGTGACTGTATTCATGATTTCCTGTCAGAAAGGTCACAGTGTGTAGTAATAGATGGAAAGTCATCAAGTAAAACTGAAGTAATATCCAGCATTCCCCCAAGGAAGTGTTATAGGCCCTCTGTTGTTCCTGATCTACACTCCTGGAAATGGAAAAAAGAACACATTGACACCGGTGTGTCAGACCCACCATACTTGCTCCGGACACTGCGAGAGGGCTGTACAAGCAATGATCACACGCACGGCACAGCGGACACACCAGGAACCGCGGTGTTGGCCGTCGAATGGCGCTAGCTGCGCAGCATTTGTGCACCGCCGCCGTCAGTGTCAGCCAGTTTGCCGTGGCATACGGAGCTCCATCGCAGTCTTTAACACTGGTAGCATGCCGCGACAGCGTGGACGTGAACCATATGTGCAGTTGACGAACTTTGAGCGAGGGCGTATAGTGGGCATGCGGGAGGCCGGGTGGACGTACCGCCGAATTGCTCAACACGTGGGGCGTGTGGTCTCCACAGTACATCGATGTTGTCGCCAGTGGTCGGCGGAAGGTGCACGTGCCCGTCGACCTGGGACCGGACCGCAGCGACGCACGGATGCACGCCAAGACCGTAGGATCCTACGCAGTGCCGTAGGGGACCGCACCGCCACTTCCCAGCAAATTAGGGACACTGTTGCTCCTGGGGTATCGGCGAGGACCATTCGCAACCGTCTCCATGAAGCTGGGCTACGGTCCCGCACACCGTTAGGCCGTCTTCCACTCATGCCCCAACATCGTGCAGCCCGCCTCCAGTGGTGTTGCGACAGGCGTGAATGGAGGGACGAATGGAGACGTGTCGTCTTCAGCGATGAGAGTCGCTTCTGCCTTGGTGCCAATGATGGTCGTATGCGTGTTTGGCGCCGTGCAGGTGAGCGCCACCAGGACTGCATACGACCGAGGCACACAGGGCCAACACCCGGCATCATGGTGTGGGGAGCGATCTCCTACACTGGCCGTACACCACTGGTGATCGTCGAGGGGACACTGAATAGTGCACGGTACATCCAAACCGTCATCGAACCCATCGTTCTACCATTCCTAGACCGGCAAGGGAACTTGCTGTTCCAACAGGACAATGCACGTCCGCATGTATCCCGTGCCACCCAACGTGCTCTAGAAGGTGTAAGTCAACTACCCTGGCCAGCAAGATCTCCGGATCTGTCCCCCATTGAGCATGTTTGGGACTGGATGAAGCGTCGTCTCACGCGGTCTGCACGTCCAGCACGAACGCTGGTCCAACTGAGGCGCCAGGTGGAAATGGCATGGCAAGCCGTTCCACAGGACAACATCCAGCATCTCTACGATCGTCTCCATGGGAGAATAGCAGCCTGCATTGCTGCGAAAGGTGGATATACACTGTACTAGTGCCGACATTGTGCATGCTCTGTTGCCTGTGTCTATGTGCCTGTGGTTCTGTCAGTGTGATCATGTGATGTATCTGACCCCAGGAATGTGTCAATAAAGTTTCCCCTTCCTGGGACAATGAATTCACGGTGTTCTTATTTCAATTTCCAGGAGTGTATATTAATAACATAGGAGACAATATGAGCACCCCTCTTAGATTGTTTACAGATGATGCTGTCATTTACCGTCTTGTGAAGTCATCAGATGACCAAAACAAATTGAAAAATGATTTATGTAAGATATCTGTATGGTGCAAAGTGGCAATTGATCCTGAAGAAAGAAAAGTGTGCAGTTGTTCACATGAATACTAAAAGAAATCCACTAAATTTCGAATATGCAATAAGTCACACAAACCTGAAAGCTGTAAATTCAACTAAATACTTAGGTATTACAAGTACCTAAATTGGAATGATCACATAGATAGTGTTGTGGGTGGAGCAAACCAAAGACTGCTATTCATTGGCAGAACACTTAAAAGGTGCAACAAGTCTATTAAAGAGACTGCTTACACCATGCTTGTCCACCCTATTCTGGAGTACTGCTGTGCAGTGTGGGATCCACATTGGGTGGGACTGATGGATGACATCGAAAAAGTTCAAAGAAGGGCAGGTCATTTTGTATTATTGTGAAATAGGGGCGATAGTGCCACAGATGTGATACATGAATTGGAGTGGCAATCATTAAAACAAAGGCATTTGTCATTGCGGTGGGATCTTCTCATGAAGTTTCAATCACCAGTTTTCTTCTTCAGCTCCTTAAACATTCTGTTGGCACCCACCTACATAGGGAGAAATGAGGGCTCGCACAGAAAAATTTAAGTGCTCACTTTTCCTGCGTGCTGTTCGAGAGTGGAACAGTAGAGAGACAGCTTGGAGGTGGGTCACTGAACCCTCTGCCAGGCACGTTATTGTGAAAAGAAAAGTAATCACGTAGATATAGATGTAGATTTATCAGGAAAATAAACCTGATAGTCTCAATTTTCATAATGAAACACATATTGGAATACGCCTTACCTGGGATTTATTTATGGTCCTTGGTAGCTAATCATTGAATGTGCATCGTCTTGCTGTAATATTGTTTTATAACAAGCTTTTAAAAATGGACACAACACAGTGTTTGGTTAACTTGACTGGTTTTCAATTTTGAGAACACACTAACCAGTTTGTCTATAAGATTTCGTGAACATTGTTAATCACAGATCATACTTCCAATAAGCTCCAAAGAATTCTGACACTGGCAATAATTTTTTAAGCTCTCCATCATCATCATCATCATCATCATTTAAGACTGAGTATGCCTTTCAGCGTTCAGTCTGGAGCATAGCCCGCCTTATACAGTTCCTCCATGATCCCCTATTCAGTGCTAACATTGGTGCCTCTTCTGATGTTAAACCCATTACTTCAAAATCATTCTTAACTGAATCCAGGTACCTTCTCCTCAGTCTGCCCCGACTCCTCCTACCCTCTACTGCTGAATCCATGAGTCTCTTGGGTAACCTTGCTTCTCCCATGCGTGTAACATGACCCCACCATCTAAGCCTGTTCGCCCTGACTGCTACATCTATAGAGTTCATTCTCAGTTTTTCTTTGATTTCCTCATTGTGGACACCCTCCTGCCATTGTTCCCATCTACTAGTACCTGCAATCATCCTAGCTACTTTCATATCCGTAACCTCAACCTTGTTGATAAGGTAACCTGAATCCACCCAGCTTTCGCTCCCATACAATAAAGTTGGTCGAAAGATTGAATGGTGCACAGATAACTTAGACTTGGTACTGACTTCCTTCTTGCAGAAGAGAGTAGATTGTAGCTGAGCGCTCACTGCATTAGTTTTATTACACCTCGCTTCCAGTTCTTTCACTATGTTGCCATCCTGTGAGAATATGCATCCTAAGTACTTGAAACCGTCTACCTGTTCTAACTTTGTTCCTCCTATTTGGCACTCAATCTATTTATATTTCTTTCCCACTGACATTACTTTCGTTTTGGAGATGCTAATCTTCATACCATAGCCCTTACATTTCTGATCTAGCTCTGAAATATACTTTCCAAACTTTCAATCGAATCTGCCATCACAACTAAGTCATCCGCATATGCAAGACTGCTTATTTTGTGTTCACATATCTTAATCTCACCCAGCCAGTCTATTGTTTTCAACATATGATCCATAAATAATATGAACAACAGTGGAGACAGGTTGCAGCCTTGTCTTACCCCTGAAACTACTCTGAACCATGAACTCAATTTACCATCAACTCTAACTGCTGCCTGACTATCCATGTAAAGACCTTTAATTACTTGCAAAAGTTTGCCTCCTATTCCATAATCTTGTAGAACAGACAATAACTTCCTCCTAGGAACCCAGTCATATGCATTTTCTAGATCTATAAAGCATAGATACGATTCCCTGTTCCACTCATAACACTTCTCCATTATTTGCCGTAAGCTAAAGATCTGGTCCTGACAACCTCTAAGAGGCCTAAACCCCCACTGATTTTCATCCAATTGGTCCTCAACTAATACTCACACTTTCCTTTCAACAATACCTGAGAAGATTTTACCCACAACGCTGATTAAAGAGATACCTCTGTAGTTGTTACAATCTTTTCTGTTTCCATGTTTAAAGATTGGCGTGATTACTGCTTTTGTCCAGTCTGATGGAACCTGTC
Source organism: Schistocerca cancellata (assembly GCF_023864275.1). Classification (NCBI taxonomy): domain Eukaryota; kingdom Metazoa; phylum Arthropoda; class Insecta; order Orthoptera; family Acrididae; genus Schistocerca; species Schistocerca cancellata. The sequence goes on along the minus strand of NC_064626.1, from coordinate 411,145,916 downwards.
CCGACTCCCAGGCCATTTCAATTATCCTGTGTAGCCATTTAGGACCTGACATTCCACTGTATTTGATGAGTTCCGACTTAATATCATCCACCCCAGCCGCTTTATTGCACTGCAATCTATTGACCATTTTTTCCACTTCCTCAAATGTGATCCTATTTCCATCATCATTCCTATCCCATTCTACCTCGAAATCTGAAACATTACTGATCGCATTTTCACCTACATTGAGCAACTCTTCAAAATATTCCCTCCATCTGCCCAAGGCATCCACAGGATTCACCAGCAGTTTACCTGACCTGTCCAAAATACTTGTCATTTCCTTCTTACCTCCCTTTCGAAGACTGCTAATTACACTCCAGAATGGTTTTCCAGCAGCTTGACCCATAGTCTCCAACCTGTTTCCAAAGTCTTCCCACGATTTCTTCTTCGATGCTGCAATTATCTGTTTGGCTTTGTTTCCCTTCAACATAACTTTCTCTGTCTACCTGGGTTCTGGTATGTAGCCACCTTTGGTACGCCTTCTTTTTCCTTTTACAGGCTGCCTTGACTGTATCATTCCACCAAGCTGTTTGCTTCATCCTACTTTTACACACTACTGTTCCAAGACATTCTTTAGCCACTTCTAGTACTGTGTCCCTGTACCTTGTCCATTCCTTTTCCAATGACTGTAACTGACTACATTCAACTAACTGGTACCTTTCTGAGATCGCTGTTATATACTTGTGCCTGATTTCCTTATCCTGAAGTTTCTCCACTCTTATCCTCCTACATATGGACCTGACCTCCTGCACTTTCGGCCTCACAATCCCAATTTCACTGCAGATTAAATAATGATCAGTGTCATCAAAGAATCCCCTGAATACACGTGTGTCCCTCACAGCCTTCCTGAATTCCTGATCTGTTATTATGTAGTCAATGACAGATCTGGTTCCCCTGCCTTCCCAAGTATACCGGTGAATGTTCTTATGTTTAAAAAAGGAGTTTGTGATTAATAAGCCCATACTGGCACAGAAATCCAAGAGTTGTTTCCCGTTCCTGTTGGCCTCCATATCCTCTCCAAATTTACCCATAACCTTTTCATACCCTTCTGTTTGATTTCCAATCCTGGCGTTAAAATCACCCATGAGCAGAACACTGTCCTTGTCCTTTACTCTAACAACTACATCACTGAGTGCCTCATAAAAACTATCCATCTTATCTTGATCTGTCCCTTCACAATGCGAATATACTGACACAATCCTAATTTTCTTGCTAGACACTGTCAAATCTATCCACATCAGTCGTTCGTTTACATACCTTATTGCAACTATGCTGGGTTCCATTTCTTTCCTGATGTAAAGCCCTACACCCCATTGTGCTATTCCTGCTTTGACTCCTGACAGGTAGACCTTGTATTCTCCCACTTCCTCTTCTTTCTCACCCCTTACCCGAATGTCACTAACAGCTAAAACGTCCAGCCCCATCTTACTTGCAGCCTCTGCCAGCTCTACCTTCTTCCCAGAGTAGCCCCCATTGATATTAATAGCACCCCATCTCATTACCATTTGTTTGCCAAGTCGTATCTTAGGAGTCTTAAGCTCCCCAAAGACTTTTATATTTAGAACTATACATATTGGCCTTGCTGTGCTGGTACGGCGAACAGCTGAAAGCAAGGGGAAACTACAGCCGTAATTTATTTTTCCTGAGGGCATGATGCAGCTTTGCTGTACATTTAAATGATAATGGCGTCCTCTTGGGTAAAATATTCCTGAGGTAAAATAGTCCCCCATTCGGATGTCCGGGCGGGGACTACTCAGGAGGACATCGTTATTAGGAGAAAGAAAACTGGCATTCTACGGATCAGAGTGTGGAATGTCAGATCCCTTAATCGGGCAGGTAGGTTAGAAAATTTAAAAAGGGAAATGGATAGTTTAAAATTACATGTAGTGGGAATTAGTGAAGTTCAGTGGCAGGAGGAACAAGACTTTTGGTCAGGTGAATACAGGGTTATAAATACAAAATCAAATAGGGGTAATGCAGGAGTAGGTTTAATAATGAATAAAAAAATAGGAATGCAGGTAAGCTAGTACAAACAGCATAGTGAATGCATTATTGTGGGCAAGATAGAGACAAAGCCCATGCCTACTACAGTAGCACAAGTTTATATGCCAACTAGCCCTGCACATGACTGATGATACGTACGATGAAATAAAAGAAATTATTCAGATAGTGAAGGGAGACGAAAATTTAATAGTCATGGGTGACTGGAATTCGGTAGTAGGAAAAGGGAGAGAAGGAAACGTAGTAGCTGAATATGGATTGGGGCTAAGAAATGAAAGAGGAAGCCGCCTGATAGAATTTTGCACAGAGCACAACTTAATCATAGCTAACACTTGGTTCAAGAATCATACAAGAAGGTTGTATACATGGAAGAAGCCTGGGGATACTGACAGGTATCAGATAGATTATATAATGGTAAGACAGAGATTTAGGAACCAGGTTTTAAATTGTAAGACATTTCCAGGGGCAGATGTGGACTCTGACCACAATCTATTGGTTGTGAAATGTATATTAAAACTTAAGAAACTGCAAAAAGTTGGGAATTTGAGGAGATGGGACCTGGATAAACTGACTAAACCAGAGGTTTTACAGAGTTTCAGGGAGAACATAAGGGAACAATTGACAGGAATGGGGGAAAGAATTACAGTAGAAGAAGAATGGGTAGATCTGAGGGATGAAGTAGTGAAGGCAGCAGAGGACCAAATAGGTAAAAAGACGAGGGTTAGTAGAAATCCACGGGTAACAGAATAAATATTGAATTTAATTGATGAAAGGAGAAAATATAAAAATGCAATAAATGAAGCAGGCAAAAAGGAATACAAATGTCTCAAAAATGAAATCGACAGGAAGTGCAAAATAGCTAAGCAGGGATGGCTAGAGGACAAATGTAAGGATGTAGAGGCTTATCTCACTAGGGGTAAGACAGATACTGCCTACAGGAAAATTAAAGAGGCCTTTGGAGAAAAGTGAATCAATTGCATGAATATCAAGAGCTCAGATGTAAACCCAGTTCTAAGCAAAGAAGGCAAAGCAGAAAGGTGGAAGGAGTATATTGAGGGTCTATACAAGGGCGATGTACTTGAGGACAATATTATGGAAATGGAAGAGGATGTAGATGAAGGTAAAATGGGAGATATGATACTGCGTGAAGAGTTTGACAGAGCACTGAAAGACCTTAGTCAAAACAAGGCCCCGGGAGTAGACAACATTCCATTAGAACTACTGACAGCCTTGGGAGAGCCAGTCCTAACAAAACTCTACCGTCTGGTGAGCAAGATGTATGAAACAGGCAAAATACCCTCAGACTTCAAGAAGAATATAATAATTCCAATCCCAAAGAAAGCAGGTGTTGGCAGATATGAAAATTACTGAACTATCAGTTTAATAATCACATCTGCAAACTACTAACGTGAATTCTTTACAGACGAATGGAAAAACTGGTAGAAGCTGACCTCAGGGAAGATCAGTTCAGATTCCGTAGAAATATTGGAACACGTGAGGCAATACTGACCCTACGACTTATCTTAGAAGTTACACCCCTGGAAATGGAAAAAAGAACACATTGACACCGGTGTGTCAGACCCACCATACTTGCTCCGGACACTGCGAGAGGGCTGTACAAGCAATGATCACACGCACGGCACAGCGGACACACCAGGAACCGCGGTGTTGGCCGTCGAATGGCGCTAGCTGCGCAGCGTTTGTGCACCGCCGCCGTCAGTGTCAGCCAGTTTGCCGTGGCATACGGAGCTCCATCGCAGTCTTTAACACTGGTAGCATGCCGCGAAGGCGTGGACGTGAACCGTATGTGCAGTTGACGGACGTTGAGCGAGGGCGTGTAGTGGGCATGTGAGAGGCCGGGTGGATGTACCGCCGAATTGCTCAACACGTGGGGCGTGAGGTCTCCACAGTACATCGATGTTGTCGCCAGTGGTCGGCGGAAGGTGCACGTGCCCGTCGACCTGGGACCGGACCGCAGCGACGCACAGATGCACGCCAAGACCGTAGGATCCTACGCAGTGCCGTAGGGGACCGCACCGCCACTTCCCAGCAAATTAGGGACACTGTTGCTCCTGGGGTATCGGCGAGGACCATTCGCAACCGTCTCCAAGAAGCTGGGCTATGGTCCCGCACACCGTTAGGCCGTCTTCCGCTCACGCCCCAACATCGTGCAGCCCGCCTCCAGTGGTGTCGCGACAGGCGTGAATGGAGGGACGAATGGAGACGTGTCGTCTTCAGCGATGAGAGTCGCTTCTGCCTTGGTGCCAATGATGGTCGTATGCGTGTTTGGCGCCGTGCAGGTGAGCGCCACAATCAGGACTGCATACGACCGAGGCACACAGGGCCAACACCCGGCATCATGGTGTGGGGAGCGATCTCCTACACTGGCCGTACACCACTGGTGATCGTCGAGGGGACACTGAATAGTGCACGGTACATCCAAACCGTCATCGAACCCATCGTTCTACCATTCCTAGACCAGCAAGGGAACTTGCTGTTCCAACAGGACAATGCACGTCCGCATGTATCCCGTGCCACCCAACGTGCTCTAGAAGGTGTAAGTCAACTACCCTGGCCAGCAAGATCTCCGGATCTGTCCCCCATTGAGCATGTTTGGGACTGGATGAAGCGTCGTCTCACGCGGTCTGCACGTCCAGCACGAACGCTGGTCCAACTGAGGCGCCAGGTGGAAATGGCATGGCAAGCCGTTCCACAGGACTACATCCAGCATCTCTACGATCGTCTCCATGGGAGAATAGCAGCCTGCATTGCTGCGAAAGGTGGATGTACACTGTACTAGTGCCGACATTGTGCATGCTCTGTTGCCTGTGTCTATGTGCCTGTGGTTCTGTCAGTGTGATCATGTGATGTATCTGACCCCAGGAATGTGTCAATAAAGCTTCCCCTTCCTGGGACAACGAATACACGGTGTTCTTATTTTAATTTCCAGGAGTGTAGATAAAGAAAAGGCAAACCTACATTTCTAGTTTTTGTAGACTTAGAGAAAGCTTTTGACAATGTTGATTGGAATACTCTCTTTCAAATTCTGAAGGCGGCAGGGGTAAAATACAGGAAGCGAAAGGCTATTTACAATTTGTACAGAAACCAGATGGCAGTTATAAGAGTTGAGGGGCATGAAAGGGAAGCAGTGGTTGAGAAGGAAGTGATATAGGGTTGTAGCCTCTCCCTTATGTTATTCAATCTGTATATTGAGAAAGCAGTAAAGAAAACAAAAGAAAAATTTGGAGTAGGTATTAAAATCCATGGAGGAGAAATAAAAACTATGAGGTTCGCCGATGACATTTTAATTCTGTCAGAGACAGCAAAGGACTTGGAAGAGCAGTTGAACGGAATGGACAGTGTCTTGAAAGGAGGATATAAGATGAACATCAACAAAAGCAAAATTAGGATAATGGAATGTTGTCAAATTAATTTGGATGATGCTGAGGGAATTAGATTAGGAATGAGACACTTAAAGTAGTAAAGAAGTTTTGCTATTCGGGGAGCAAAATAACTGATGATGGTCGAAGTAGAGAGGATATAAAATGTAAACTGGCAATTGCAAGGAAGGCGTTTCTGAAGAAGAGAATTTTGTTAACATTGAGTATAGATTTAAGTGTCAGGAAGTCATTTATGAAAGTATTTGTATGGAGTGTAGCCATGTATGGAAGTGAGGAGCATGAGGAGTTTGTGGCACAACTTGACAAGAAGAAGGGACCGGTTGGTAGGACATGTTCTGAGGCATCAAGGGATCACCAATTTGTTATTGGAGGGCAGTGTGGAGGGTAAAAATTATAGAGGGAGACCAAGAGATGAATACACTAAGCAGATTCAGAAGGATGTAGGTTGAAGTAGGTACTGGGAGATGAAGAAACTTGCACAGGATAGAATAGCATGGAGAGCTGCATCAAACCAGTCTCAGGACTGAAGACAACAACAACAGCAACAGTTTGGTGATAGCTTTTTACATGTGTCTGCTATTTTGTCTAAACAAATCTTCCTAATAATTTGCCAGGTTGTCCAGCTTTCCTTGCCAGTCAGATCTTCAATCTGCTGCTTTTTGTCTGTCGTTGTCTGCTATTGTGAGGTCGCACAACTTCACACTACAATATAAAGCATTTAGAATTATTGCACTTCACTAACACACTATTTCGTTATTCTAGGCAGGAACCGTGCTGTGGTATAACGTTAGAACATCATATGCCACTTCACATAAAACTGGTATTTGATTCAGCTGCATGACAATGAACTGCACTGTGATTTGATATGACATCCATTTGTCAACAACAACATCAGACCTAGAACTACAACAAAAAGTTTGTGTAGCACCAATTGTCATGACTGAAAGGTTATCAAGATGCAACAACATTGTTTCCACAAGTATTATTTATTTATTTACACAGTTTATGCCCACATTAGAGCACTAAAATCAAACATAACACAACAGAGTCTACAATGATTAAGTTTAGGTCTTAGCAGTCAGCAATTTCTTCATTTTCCAAAATTTCTTCATTTGCCATGATCTGCAGAAATGACATACTTCTTCCGTTTTGATGGTTTGAATTTCATCCATATGTATTTGTTCTTCACAAGCAGTTTCTCTTCTCTGTGTTGAATTTAGTGTGTGGTGATGCTCAGTTCATCCAGATCACTTTGTACTTTTTTAAACCAGTTGTTTTTGGTTTTACTGTTCCAAAAGTAGTCAAAAAGTTTCTTCAAGATTCTTGTATTTGGTAGGCGCAGTGTGTGATTTGTGCTTTTACCAGTGGGTGGGATGTCTTAGGGGGTTAGCATAATTATATATGTTACTAGCTTGGACCGTGGCATTGCCCATGGTTAAACAGTTATTTATAAATAGATGTTAATGCCGAAACACACTATTCAAGCGTATGCACTATCACAAAAGCCACTTTGTGGGATGTTTTAGTAAACCTTCAAATTTAGATCTCTCCTGAGTTGATCAGGAACCATCATGTCTCAGTTTTTCAAAAAGATGGACAAGAGAATTGTGACTTTCAAGAAAAGCTCGAACAGCAGTAAATGAGGAAGCAACCCAACATACGCAAAAAATATGGCCTAGTTTTAATAGCTGCGAGGATAATTCTTGTGAAATACTTTGTAGTAGTCTCTGATTTTTGGGACTTTGAGAAAACACAGAATATAAGGAATCTAAAAAAAACCTGTATACGGTATACATTTGCTACATCATTCATAACATCATGGACAGCTAATTTCATTTTGTGGTTCATACAATGAACGACAGGTAAATGACCACGCAGTAGAGCGGCTATGCCTTTGCAAGGTGCAAGCATTGTTGAGCCACCATTTGTTGTGATACCTACAAGGTGGTTTTTTAGTTCATCATTTGTAATGCCATACTTTTCAAGAGCTGCTAACAGTGTGCTGAAAATGCATTCTCCTGTCCCACTTTCTAATTCAACAATGTCAAAAAAATAATCGCAAGCAACTCCCTAAAAGGACAAACGTATATATATTAATAAACAAGTTTCATTGGAAACTGTTGTACTTTCGTCCATCATGATACTAAAGTTTGTACCTGATTCTGCAAGGAATTGAGCAAGATTCTTTTTCATTTCTTCTCCTACAAACATAGTGATATTTCGGCATGCATGGTCCAAATGAAGCATACTACCAACTGATAAACCATTAAGCTTTTGTAGTTAGATTACTGCAGGATACGATTTGAATGATAATTTCTGTTTAGCTATTACATATGCAGATCTGAAAAAACGAAGCAGTTGCGATTACTTTTTCTTGATGCCGCTTTCCCCACAACTTTGCACTTCAATGACGCATTTTTCTAAACTTTTCTTTTCTTTTGTACTCATGATTTCTACGCACTTCATGTGTGATTTACACTTTGCATGATCTCCGATTTCATCATTTAGTTTTTTGGCGTTATTAGCAGAAACACTAGCTAAAAACGCGTTATTGATACGCACACGTTCACTGCTTTCCTGCTTAAGTTCACAAACTTGTGAACACACTATGCATATTACTAAGTTTTTGTCATTTACGGACAGCCACGGCTTAGTCTTTTGCCGATTTTGAAAAAGTGATAAGGCAACACAATTTCCTACTATAATCTCAAGAGTACTGTTACTCCCATTCCTACCTTGAGACGTGTCACAGTTTTCAGTCACTGGAGATTCAGTCTCTTCCCCTGTATTAGCACCACCCTTACCATTTTCTTTTTTACATTCACAGTCTATTTTACTCTTTTAGCACAAGTGTTAGTATCCTGACTGTCAGAGTTTGTACACGTATCAAGTAATGCACTGCTCTTAAGAAAGTCAGAAATTTTGCTTTGTTTGAATGGCATCCTGAAATTCCATAGTTCTTACAGGCCTGGATGCACTCAACTCACTAATGAAGCTACTGAAGTGGGAACGTGTGAAGATCTCCGTGTTTGGCAGACGCGAGGCAACGAACGAATGGCACCAATTAATTTGGAGTATGTGATGCTGGGGAGCCTGTGTTAAGCTCCACCCACGTGGTTCGCGGCTAGCGAGGTCAGACTGTCCGATCCTGTCTGATCAGTACCGTTGCTCACTTTGCACTACTTTGTGCTTTCATCCCAGGAGCGTTAGTCCATGCCATACCGTTGCCAAAAGGTGGCCTAACAGTAAATGTTCGCACAGGTACCGGGCCGGTCATCACCCTGTGTCAGAGCCCAGGGTGGGAATTTCAGCCCCCAGCTCACCCAACTCTGCGGTATGACTGCTGCGGTATGACTGCCACACTACTTCCCTTGCAAGTAAACGGATGATGCACCTTAGACGAAAGCAACAATGACAACATGATAATGATGATTTAGTTCTAAAGGTTTTGAAATGCTTAACTACTACATGCATGGACAGCTGCATCAAATCAGTCTCTGGACTGATGACAACAACAATAACTACTAGATAACACTTTTTCAAAATTAATAAGCAATAGTATTAATTGTAAGACTGTATTAAAAACTTTCAGTGTTCGGCTCCACAAATTTAAATTATATGTAAAGTTTTACTCCGGTGCGTGAGAAATAACCATCCTAGGTTGGGATGCATAAACTAAAACCAGAGGAGGGGATGGTCTGATGCAGAGAGGGGGAAATCCCCCCCCCCAGGAAATCGCACACTGGGTAGGCAAGATATGTGGCTGAAAAATGCAATCCTTCTTTTCTGCATTGTATCAATAATGGATTCACTTTCTTTATTCACTACTGAATTGAGCAAAAGTCTTCACTGCCCATTAACTTGATGTTTCTTACTGATAATTGTTCAGAGTATTCTTCTATCAACTTTCTGCAATTTGTCAGTTGTTGCTTGTTTCACTTGGATTTGTTGCTTCCGGTTTAAAGACGGAGGAGTAATGTTGAAATTTAGCATTTATTGAGAGAGATCATTTTTTTTAGGTGGTTCTCTGCACTTGCTGAAGTTTAAATGTTCTACTATCTATTGATGCTCTTTCATTAACATTCCAGGTAATAACCTCACCAAGATATTTAAACTTCCACAAATAACTGAAAATAGAATTCAGAATTTCTGCTTTTACTTTGCCACCATATTTTCACCATTCCTGATGATGATGGTGGTGCTGGTAACCTAATTATTATAGTGTTTAATTGTTTAGTTTTGCAACATCTCTTTATTTTGGCATTGTTCCCTGTAATGTAATGTAATGATAGAGGGCAGAGATAAACAAGGAAAAAAGCTACAGGAGAAAACTACTCTCATTGAGTGACACTTTGTTGTTTGATTCTGTTGGATTAAACTCTTCTTTGTCATAATTATGAATGTAGTTCTATGCATGTCTCAGTTAATAAACATTCCCACAAAAGCAGAAAGCTCTGGAGTGCACATTTATTTTTAATATCATGTTTTATTTTATTTTCTGTTACCAGATTTAATTTCAGCAACAATTTTATGACATCTGACTGGTGCATGGAAATATTTCATGTACAAATAGAAAGATTTAACCGTTAATTATTGTTGATGAAATTGCATTCATGCTATGTTTATGCCAGTAAAGTAACTAATTAGAAAGTTAGAATTAATGTAAATTACTTTCATTTCCAAATGTATTACTTTGTGAAAAAGCTGCTGAATGTTGCAGAAAGATGTCTCTCAGATGGCCATGAGTATCGGCATGGAGCAGTGGTACCCGGTGGAACTAGGTGCTCTACGTGTGCGTGTTACTTTGGCGAAATTCTTTGCCAGTTATCACCAGCAGCAGCATGCCCTCCTCCTCCACCAGGCTGCCGTACTACACCAACAGCAACTCATCTTGATCTTAATACATGTTGCCCTAGGGTACTTTGTGGTGAGTATTAAAAACGCAAAATTTCAATCTCTCTTCTTATATGCAAGAAAGGGAACCATCAATTATGCCCATATTGGTAGTATTTTAAATAAATGACAATTAATTGAAACCCTCAGCTGCCGACAGGTGTTGTTGACATACCTCGATGGGGAGAGCTGAAAATGTGTGCCCTGACTGGGACTTGAACCCGAGATCTCCTGCTTACATGGCAGATGCTCTATTTGTCTGAGCCACCGAAGACACAGAGGAATAGCGTGACTGCAGAGACTTATCCCTTGCATGCCTCCCATGAGACCTACCTTTCCAACTGTCCACAATCTACATACGTAATGTACCTAATAGATATTTGCCCCTCCACTCATTACTCGCACACACTAAGGTGATGATTCACATAAGAGTTTGGGCAACCTGTGCCCATTCGCACAGACGAAGGTCAATGACTGGGTAGCCTTTAAATATGTATATAAAGATAGTAACTGTTCTTGACAGAACAGATACCATTGATGACATTTTCAGCTGTCCCCATCAAGGTATATCAACAACACCTGTCGGCAGCTGGGGGTTTCAATTAATTATCATTTATTCTAGAGAAGAGGCACGGTCATCAATGGTATCTGTTCTTTCGAGAACAGTTACTATCTTCATATATATAGTTACAGGCTACCCGGCCATTGACCTTCATCTGTGCGAATGCACACAGGTTGCCCAAACTCTTACGGGAATCGTCACCTTAGTGTTCATGAGTAATGAGTGGGTGGGCAAATATCTACTAGGTACATTACGTATGTGTATTGTGGACAGTTGGGAATGTAGGTCTCACAGGAGGCGTGCAAGGGATAATTCACTGCAGTAATGCTATTCATCTGTGTCCTCGGTGACAGATAGATAGAGCATCTGCCATGTAAGCAGGAGATCCTGGGTTCAAGTCCCGATCAGGGCACATATTTTCAGCTGTCCCCATCGAGGTATATCAACAACACCTGTCGGCACCTGCGGGTTTCAATCAATTATCATTTATTCTAGAGAAGCTGCACGATCAATAATGGTATCTGTTCTTTCGAGAACAGTTACTATCTTCATATATGCATATAGTTTTTTCCCACAGTGTTATGGGGGTCAATTTGTCTAGTGTTACTACAAGATGACCAGACCCTATCTACATTTCCATCTATACTCCACAAACTACTGTAAAGTGTATGGCAAAGATCACATCCCATTGTACCAGTTACTAGGGTTTCTTTCCATTCCATTCAAATATGGGGCATGGGAAGAATGACTGTTTAAATACCTCAGCGTGTGCTGCAGTTAACCTAATCTTGTCCTCAAGATTCCTACAGAAGCGGTACACATTGGGTAGATTATATTCTTAGAGACTTCATTGAAAAATGGTTCCTGAAACTTTGTAAATAGTGTTTCTCAGTAGAGTTCACATCTATCTTCATGAGTCTGCCAGTTCAGTTTCTTCAGCATCTCTGTGACATTGTCATGGGTTTCACCCAATTGAGCAATATTCTAGGATGGGTCATATGAATGGTTTTCAAGAAATTGCCTTTGTAGGCTTTTGCATTTCCCCAGTAGTCTACCAGTAAACTAAAGTCTGCCACCTATTTTACCCTGACTGAACCTATGTGATCATTCGATTTTGTATACATCCATGTCTTTGCATGAATTAACTGATTCCAGTGGGACCAACTGGTGTTATAGTCACTGGACACATCACCCATATCTCATGACGTAAACCAGCAGTTACACCTTTTAAGTATTCTTCTGTAGGTTTATTCCTGGTGGTTCTTATACCATCTCTCACAGAGTTTTTCATGTTCATATGTGGGGTATTTTAGGTGTATGGATAAATGCTTTTTGGCAGTAGTTACGACATTTTGTGTATGCTTTCCTATCCTTTACATCTTAAATCTTCATGTTTTTAGTTTTCACTTTCGAGTATGGTAGCTTAGGACAGGACTCCCCCCCCCCACCCCCCCCCCCCCCCCCCCCCCCACAGCTGTTTAGTATGTCTGTTTTTCACTGTACTTCCAGATAATCTGATGATGCCCTACCTGGGTGAAATGCATCATTTTTGAGCCAATAAAGAGCATCGTTCAACATTGGATTGTCTTTTAATATTGATCAAAATAAAGTAATGAAGGTCAATGGCTAATAATCAAATTCCTGGATGTCTCCAATGCAGAGGCCAAGTCCTGACAATGGTGAAGGCAGGCATTGGTGGCTCTGTTGATTGGTACCTGATGTGGCACACCATCGCACAAAGCAAGGGTTCCGATTGGGCTCTGATTGTGGAACTCCAGATGCAGTCCATACTCAGCAACAGAATGCATCTCTGAGCAACTTTGCTCACCTTAAATACCCAGGCCATGCAGAGATACTAGAGAAACTACCTGCACTGCCACCTGATGGCCTAGGCAGTGTGCACAATTGAACTCTGTAGGTTGCTAAAGTAACCCATTCAAGATTAGATCACTTGATATACCTTTGCTGTGAGAAGGGCTGCTGATCTGCAGGGTGTAAAGCCCATACACAGCATAGCATTGATTTGTGGATGTATTCTTCATTTCCCCTTTTCTTTGCCTCTTTAATAACTTTGTGGTAGGTCTTACTGTATTCTTTGATATAATTTTGCATTTCTAATGATATTTTTTTGTTTTTTATACAAATGTAGAAATATTTTCCTTGCGCTGGAGATTTTTATCCCCTTAGTAATCAAACTTTTGTTTCTCATTGGTTTTAATTTACCCTGTTTTAGTGGGAAGCCTATGTCGAAATAGTACTTATATGATCCATGAAAGTTATCAAACGTTCTATTTACATCTGTTTCATTGAACACTTCATCCCATGTTTCTCGGCTTAACATGTTGCAAAAGTTTGCTACATTGCCATCGCTGAAATCCCTGCACTCAGTTATTTTAATGGGAGATATTTTCTCTGAAAATAATTCCAGTGATAACAAGACAGCCTCATGATCACTGTATCCCATCTTAACTTTGATAATACGACATACAAGTAACAAGCACATTTATCTTTAAAACTAATAAAACTGCATGATTCCTCTGTGTGAATATTGAAATTACAGACTCAGTTTCTTTTACTTGTTTTGAG